>NW_026108946.1:0-185619 GCF_024516045.1 Bombus affinis | reverse complement strand
AAAAATTAGGTAATGACTGGAAATATTTGCAAGGCAATATAAGGTATATGTATAGCGTGGAAATTGTAATCGTTGCTTGCTCGCTCTGCTCGGTCGTGAAAATCTAGTCCTACCTCACATCCGATCCGACACGATCGCAAATTTGAAATAAGTCGCCACCTTATCGAATAACGAACGCAAGAGTGCTTGGTTTTAGGTTAGACTATAGTTTTCGAGTGAGCGCAGCGAGCGAGGGACGCGTAAAGGTGTGTCACAAACCAACGGTTTGGCACATAGGGACCTTGAAATATTCGCACCATCCCAGGGAGCCGCAAGTATTTATCGAATTGCGTACTGACAAAAGTTTACAGTTTATCAATAGTTTTACATAAATAGTAATATTTCCACATAGTACAGTGCAACGTGAGGTCCGAAATCGCTGACAAAATTAGGCAATAACAGGAAATGCATGCAAGGCAGTATAAGGTATATGTATAGAGTGGAAATTGTAATCGTTGCTCGCTCGTAAAAATCTAGTCCTACCTCACATCCGATCCGACACGATCGCAAATTTGAAATAAGTCGCCTCCTTATCGAATAACGAACGCAAGAGGGATTGGTTTTAGGTTAGGCTATAGTTTTCTAGCGAGCGCAGCGAGCGAGGGACGCGTAAAGGTGTGTCACAAAGCAACGGTTTGGCACATAGGGATATTGAAATATTCGCACCAGCCCGAGGAGCCGAAAATCTTTATCGAACTGCGTACTGACAAAAGTTTACAGTTTATCAATAGTTTTACATAAATAGTAATATTTCCACATAGTACAGTGCAACGTGATGTCCGAATTCGCAGACAAAATTAGGTAATAACAGAAAATACATGCAAGGCAATATAAGGTATATGTATAGAGTGGAAATTGTAATCGCTGCTCGCTCGTACCGCTCGCTCGTGAAAATCTAGTCCAACCTCACAACCGAACCGACACGTGACCAAATTCGAAATAAGTCGCCTCCTTATCGAATAACGAACGCAAGAGGGATTGGTTTTAGGTTAGGCTATAGTTTTCGAGCGAGCGCAGCGAGCGAGGGACGCGTAAAGGTGTGTCACAAACCAACGGTTTGGCACATAGGTACCTTGAAATATTCGCACCATCCCGAGGAGCCGCAAGTATTTATCGAATTGCGTACTGACAAAAGTTTACAGTTTATCAATAGTTTTACATAAATAGTAATATTTCCACATAGTACAGTGCAACGTGATGTCCGAATTCGCAGACAAAATTAGGTAAATACTGGAAATATATGCAACGCAATATTAGGCATATGTATAGCGTGGAAATTGTAATCGTTGCTCGCTCGCTCCGCTCGATCGTAAAAATCTAGTCCTACCTCACATCCGATCCGACACGATCGCAAAATTGAAATAAGTCGCCTCCTTATCGAATAACGAACGCAAGAGGGATTGGTTTTAGGTTAGGCTATAGTTTTCGAGCGAGCGCAGCGAGCGAGGGACGCGTAAAGGTGTGTCACAAACCAACGGTTTGGCACATAGGGACCTTGAAATATTCGCACCATCCCAGGGAGCCGCAAGTATTTATCGAATTGCGTACTGACAAAAGTTTACAGTTTATCAATAGTTTTACATAAATAGTAATATTTCCACATAGTACAGTGCAATGTGATGTCCGAATTCGCAGACAATATTAGGTAATAACTGGAAACATATGCAAGGCAATATAAGGTATATGTATAGAGTGGAAATTGTAATCGTGCTCGCTCGCTCCGCTCGCTCGTAAAAATCTAGTCCAACCTCACAACCGATCCGACACGTTAGCAAATTTGAAATAAGTCGCCTCCTTATCTAATAACGAACGCAAGAGGGCTTGATTTTAGGTTAGGCTATATTTTTCGAGCGAGCGCAGCGAGCGAGGGACGCGTAAAGGTGTGTCACGAACCAACGGTTTGGCAGATAGGGACATTGAAATATTCGCACCAGCCCGTGGAGCCGGAAGTCTTTATCGAATTTCGTACTGACAAAAGTTTACAGTTTATCAATAGTTTTACATAAATAGTAATATTTCCACATAGTACAGTGCAACGTGAGGTCCAAAATCGCATTTCAAATTAGGTAATAACAGGAAATATATGCAAGGTAATATATCGCAAATGTATAGTTTGGAAATTGAAATCGTTGCTCGCTCGCTCCGCTCGTTCGTAAAAATCTAGTCCAACCTCACAACCGATCCGACACGTTCGCAAATTGGAAATAAGTCGCCTCCTTATCGAATAACGAACGCAAGAGGGCTTGGTTTAGGTTAGGCTATAGTTTTCTAGCGAGCGCAGCGAGCGAGGGACCCGTAAAGGTGTGTCACAAAGCAACGGTTTGGCACATAGGGATATTCAAATATTCGCACCAGCCCGAGGAGCCGAAAATCTTTATCGAACTGCGTACTGACAAACGTTTACAGTTTATCAATAGTTTTACATAAATAGTAATATTTCCACATAGTACAGTGCAACGTGATGTCCGAATTCGCAGACAAAATTAGGTAATAACTGGAAATAAATGCAAGGCAATATAAGGTATATGTATAGCGTGGAAATTGTAATCGTTGCTCGCTCGCTCCGCTCGCTCGTAAAAATCTAGTCCAATCTCACAACCGATCCGACACGTTAGCAAATTTGAAATAAGTCGCCTCCTTATCGAATAACGAACGCAAGGGGGCTTGGTTTTAGGTTAGGCTATAGTTTTCGAGCGAGCGCAGCGAGCGAGGGACGCGTAAAGGTGTGTCACAAAGCAACCGTTTGGCACATAGGGACATTGAAATATTCGCACCAGCCCGAGGAGCCGAAAATCCTTATCGAACTGCGTACTGACAAAAGTTTACAGTTTATCAATAGTTTTACATAAATAGTAATATTTCCACATAGTACAGTGCAACGTGAGGTCCGAAATCGCTGACACAATTAGGCAATAACAGGAAATACATGCAAGGCAGTATAAGGTATATGTATAGGGTGGAAATTGTAATCGTTGCTCGCTCGCTCCGCTCGCTCGCAAAAATCTAGTCCAACCTCACAACCGATCCGACACGTTCGAAAATTTAAAATAAGTCGCCTCCTTATCGAATAACGACCACAAGGGGGCTTGGTTTTATGTTAGGCTATAGTTTTCGAGCGAGCGCAGCGAGCGAGGGACGCGTAAAGGTGTGTCACAAAGCAACCGTTTGGCACATAGGGACATTGAAATATTCGCACCAGCCCGAGGAGCCGGAAGTCTTTATCGAATTTCGTACTGACAAAAGTTTACAGTTTATCAATGGTTTTACATAAATAGTAATATTTCCACATAGTACAGTGCAACGTGAGGTCCGAAATCGCTGACAAAATTAGGCAATAACAGGAAATGCATGCAAGACAGTATAAGGTATATGTATAGAGTGGAAATTGTAATCGTTGCTCGCTCGCTCCGCTCGTTCGTAAAAATCTAGTCCTACCTCACATCCGATTCGACACGATCGCAAATTTGAAATAAGTCGCCTCCTTATCGAATGACGAACGCAAGAGGGCTTGGTTTTAGGTTAGGCTATAGTTTTCGAGCGAGCGCAGCGAGCGAGGGACGCGTAAAGGTGTGTCACAAAGCAACCGTTTGGCACATAGGGACATTGAAATATTCGTACCAGCCCGAGGAGCCGGAAGTCTTTATCAAATTTCGTACTGACAAAAGTTTACAGTTTATCAATAGTTTTACATAAATAGTGATATTTCCACATACTACAGTGCAACGTGAGGTCCAAAATCGCATTTCATATTAGGTAATAACAGGAAATATATGCAAGGAAATATATCGCAAATGTATAGTTTGGAAATTGTAATCGTTGCTCGCTCGCTCCGCTCGCTCGTAAAAATCTAGTCCAACCTCACAACCGATTCGACAAGTTCGCAAATTGGAAATAAGTCGCCTCCTTATCGAATAACGAACTCAAGAGGGCTTGGTTTTAGGTAAGGCTATAGTTTTCTAGCGAGCGTAGCGAGCGAGGGACGCGTAAAGGTGTGTCAAAAAGCAACGGTTTGGCACATAGGGATATTGAAATATTCGCACCATCCCGAGGAGCCGAAAATCTTTATCGAACTACGTACTGACAAAAGTTTACTGTTTATCAATAGTTTTACATAAATAGTAATATTTCCACATAGTACAGTGCAACGTGATGTCCGAATTCGCAGACAAAATTAGGTAATAACAGGAAATACATGCAAGGCAATATAAGGTATATGTATAGAGTGGAAATTGTAATCGTTGCTCGCTCGTACCGCTCGCTCGTAAAAATCTAGTCCAACCTCACAACCGAACCGACACGTGACCAAATTCGAAATAAGTCGACTCCTTATCGAATAACGAACGCAAGAGGGATTGGTTTTAGGTTAGGCTATAGTTTTCGAGCGAGCGCAGCGAGCGAGGGACGCGTAAAGGTGTGTCACAAACCAACGGTTTGGCACATAGGGACCTTGAAATATTCGCACCATCCCAGGGAGCCGCAAGTATTTATCGAATTGCGTACTGACAAAAGTTTACAGTTTATCAATAGTTTTACATAAATAGTAATATTTCCACATAGTACAGTGCAATGTGATGTCCGAATTCGCAGACAATATTAGGTAATAACTGGAAATATATGCAAGGCAATATAAGGTATATGTATAGAGTGGAAATTGTAATCGTGCTCGCTCGCTCCGCTCGCTCGTAAAAATCTAGTCCAACCTCACAACCGATCCGACACGTTAGCAAATTTGAAATAAGTCGCCTCCTTATCTAATAACGAACGCAAGAGGGCTTGATTTTAGGTTAGGCTATATTTTTCGAGCGAGCGCAGCGAGCGAGGGACGCGTAAAGGTGTGTCACGAACCAACGGTTTGGCAGATAGGGACATTGAAATATTCGCACCAGCCCGTGGAGCCGGAAGTCTTTATCGAATTTCGTACTGACAAAAGTTTACAGTTTATCAATAGTTTTACATAAATAGTAATATTTCCACATAGTACAGTGCAACGTGAGGTCCAAAATCGCATTTCAAATTAGGTAATAACAGGAAATATATGCAAGGTAATATATCGCAAATGTATAGTTTGGAAATTGAAATCGTTGCTCGCTCGCTCCGCTCGTTCGTAAAAATCTAGTCCAACCTCACAACCGATCCGACACGTTCGCAAATTGGAAATAAGTCGCCTCCTTATCGAATAACGAACGCAAGAGGGCTTGGTTTTAGGTTAGGCTATAGTTTTCTAGCGAGCGCAGCGAGCGAGGGACGCGTAAAGGTGTGTCACAAAGCAACGGTTTGGCACATAGGGATATTCAAATATTCGCACCAGCCCGAGGAGCCGAAAATCTTTATCGAACTGCGTACTGACAAACGTTTACAGTTTATCAATAGTTTTACATAAATAGTAATATTTCCACATAGTACAGTGCAACGTGATGTCCGAATTCGCAGACAAAATTAGGTAATAACTGGAAATAAATGCAAGGCAATATAAGGTATATGTATAGCGTGGAAATTGTAATCGTTGCTCGCTCGCTCCGCTCGCTCGTAAAAATCTAGTCCAATCTCACAACCGATCCGACACGTTAGCAAATTTGAAATAAGTCGCCTCCTTATCGAATAACGAACGCAAGGGGGCTTGGTTTTAGGTTAGGCTATAGTTTTCGAGCGAGCGCAGCGAGCGAGGGACGCGTAAAGGTGTGTCACAAAGCAACCGTTTGGCACATAGGGACATTGAAATATTCGCACCAGCCCGAGGAGCCGAAAATCCTTATCGAACTGCGTACTGACAAAAGTTTACAGTTTATCAATGGTTTTACATAAATAGTAATATTTCCACATAGTACAGTGCAACGTGAGGTCCGAAATCGCTGACAAAATTAGGCAATAACAGGAAATGCATGCAAGACAGTATAAGGTATATGTATAGAGTGGAAATTGTAATCGTTGCTCGCTCGCTCCGCTCGTTCGTAAAAATCTAGTCCTACCTCACATCCGATTCGACACGATCGCAAATTTGAAATAAGTCGCCTCCTTATCGAATGACGAACGCAAGAGGGCTTGGTTTTAGGTTAGGCTATAGTTTTCGAGCGAGCGCAGCGAGCGAGGGACGCGTAAAGGTGTGTCACAAAGCAACCGTTTGGCACATAGGGACATTGAAATATTCGTACCAGCCCGAGGAGCCGGAAGTCTTTATCAAATTTCGTACTGACAAAAGTTTACAGTTTATCAATAGTTTTACATAAATAGTGATATTTCCACATACTACAGTGCAACGTGAGGTCCAAAATCGCATTTCATATTAGGTAATAACAGGAAATATATGCAAGGAAATATATCGCAAATGTATAGTTTGGAAATTGTAATCGTTGCTCGCTCGCTCCGCTCGCTCGTAAAAATCTAGTCCAACCTCACAACCGATTCGACAAGTTCGCAAATTGGAAATAAGTCGCCTCCTTATCGAATAACGAACTCAAGAGGGCTTGGTTTTAGGTAAGGCTATAGTTTTCTAGCGAGCGTAGCGAGCGAGGGACGCGTAAAGGTGTGTCACAAAGCAACGGTTTGGCACATAGGGATATTGAAATATTCGCACCATCCCGAGGAGCCGAAAATCTTTATCGAACTACGTACTGACAAAAGTTTACTGTTTATCAATAGTTTTACATAAATAGTAATATTTCCACATAGTACAGTGCAACGTGATGTCCGAATTCGCAGACAAAATTAGGTAATAACAGGAAATACATGCAAGGCAATATAAGGTATATGTATAGAGTGGAAATTGTAATCGTTGCTCGCTCGTACCGCTCGCTCGTAAAAATCTAGTCCAACCTCACAACCGAACCGACACGTGACCAAATTCGAAATAAGTCGACTCCTTATCGAATAACGAACGCAAGAGGGATGGTTCTAGGTTAGGCTATCGTTTTCGAGCGAGCGCAGCGAGCGAGGGACGCGTAAAGGTGTGTCACAAACCAACGGTTTGGCACATAGGGACCTTGAAATATTCGCACCGTCCCGAGGAGCCGCAAGTATTTATCGAATTGCGTACTGACAAAAGTTTACAGTTTATCAATAGTTTTACATAAATAGTAATATTTCCACATAGTACAGTGCAACGTGAGGTCCGAAATCGCTCACGAAATTAGGCAATATCAGGAAATACATGCAAGGCAGTATAAGGTATATGTATAGCGTGGAAATTGTAATCGTTGCTCGCTCTGTCCGCTCGCTCGTGAAAATCTAGTCCTACCTCACATCCGATCCGACACGATTGCAAATTTGAAATAAGTCGCCTCCTTATCGAATAACGAACGCAAGAGGGATTGGTTGTAGGTTAGGCTATAGTTTTCTAGCGAGCGCAGCGAGCGAGGGACGCGTAAAGGTGTGTCACAAAGCAACGGTTTGGCACATAGGGATATTGAAATATTCGCACCAGCCAGAGGAGCCGCAAGTATTTATCGAATTGCGTACTGACAAAAGTTTACAGTTTATCAATAGTTTTACATAAATAGTAATATTTCCACATAGTACAGTGCAACGTGATGTCCGAATTCGCAGACAAAATTAGGTAATAACAGAAAATACATGCAAGGCAATATAAGGTATATGTATAGAGTGGAAATTGTAATCGTTGCTCGCTCGTACCGCTCGCTCGTAAAAATTTAGTCCAACCTCACAACCGAACCGACACGTGACCAAATTCGAAATAAGACGCCTCCTTATCGAATAACGAACGCAAGAGGGATTGGTTTTAGGTTAGGCTATAGTTTTCGAGCGAGCGCAGCGAGCGAGGGACGCGTAAAGGTGTGTCACAAACCAACGGTTTGGCACATAGGTACCTTGAAATATTCGCACCATCCCGAGGAGCCGCAAGTATTTATCGAATTGCGTACTGACAAAAGTTTACAGTTTATCAATAGTTTTACATAAATAGTAATATTTCCACATAGTACAGTGCAACGTGATGTCCGAATTCGCAGACAAAATTAGGTAAATACTGGAAATATATGCAACGCAATATTAGGCATATGTATAGCGTGGAAATTGTAATCGTTGCTCGCTCGCTCCGCTCGCTCGTAAAAATCTAGTCCTACCTCACATCCGATCCGACACGATCGCAAAATTGAAATAAGTCGCCTCCTTATCGAATAACGAACGCAAGAGGGATTGGTTTTAGGTTAGGCTATAGTTTTCGAGCGAGCGCAGCGAGCGAGGGACGCGTAAAGGTGTGTCACAAACCAACGGTTTGGCACATAGGGACCTTGAAATATTCGCACCATCCCAGGGAGCCGCAAGTATTTATCGAATTGCGTACTGACAAAAGTTTACATTTTATCAATACTTTTACATAAATAGTGATATTTCCACATAGTACAGTGCAACGTGATGTCCGAATTCGCAGACAAAATTAGGTAATAACTGGAAATAAATGCAAGGCAATATAAGGTATATGTATAGCGTGGAAATTGTAATCGTTGCTCGCTCGCTCCGCTCGCTCGTAAAAATCTAGTCCAATCTCACAACCGATCCGACACGTTAGCAAATTTGAAATAAGTCGCCTCCTTATCGAATAACGAACGCAAGAGGGCTTGGTTTTAGGTTAGGCTATATTTTTCGAGCGAGCGCGGCGAGCGAGGGACGCGTAAAGGTGTGTCACAAACCAACGGTTTGGCACATAGGGACATTGAAATATTCGCACCAGCCCGAGGAGCCGGAAGTCTTTATCGAATTTCGTACTGACAAAAGTTTACAGTTTATCAATACTTTTACATAAATAGTAATATTTCCACATAGTACAGTGCAACGTGAGGTCCAAAATCGCATTTTAAATTAGGTAATAACAGGAAATATATGCAAGGTAATATATCGCAAATGTATAGTTTGGAAATTGTAATCGTTGCTCGCTCGCTCCGCTCGCTCGTAAAAATCTAGTCCAACCTCATAACCGATCCGACACATTCGCAAATTGGGAATAAGTCGCCTCCTTATCGAATAACGAACGCAAGAGGGCTTGGTTTTAGGTTAGGCTATAGTTTTCTAGCGAGCGCAGCGAGCGAGGGACGCGTAAAGGTGTGTCACAAAGCAACGGTTTGGCACATAGGGATATTGAAATATTCGCACCAGCCCGAGGAGCCGAAAATCTTTATCGAATTGCGTACTGACAAAAGTTTACAGTTTATCAATAGTTTTACATAAATAGTAATATTTCCACATAGTACAGTGCAACGTGATGTCCGAAATCGCTGACAAAATTAGGCAATAACAGGAAATGCATGCAAGGCAGTATAAGGTATATGTATAGCGTGGAAATTGTAATCGTTGCTCGCTCGCTCCGCTCGCTCCTGAAAATCTAGTCCCACCTCACATCCGATCCGACACGATCGCAAATTTGAAATAAGTCGCCTCCTTATCGAATAACGAACGCAAGAGGGATTGGTTTTACGTTAGGCTATAGTCTTCGAGCGAGCGCAGCGAGCGGGGGACGCGTAAAGGTGTGTCACAAACCAACGGTTTGGCACATAGATACCTTGAAATATTCGCACCGTCCCGAGGAGCCGCAAGTATTTATCGAATTGCGTACTGACAAAAGTTTACAGTTTATCAATAGTTTTACATAAATAGTAATATTTCCACATAGTACAGTGCAACGTGATGTCAGAATTCGCAGACAAAATTAGGTAATAACAGGAAATACATGGACGGCAATATAAGGTATATGTATAGAGTGGAAATTGTAATCGTTGCTCGCTCGTACCGCTCGCTCGTAAAAATCTAGTCCAACCACACAACCGAACCGACACGTGACCAAATTCAAAATATGTCGCCCCCTTATCGAATAACGAACGCAAGAGGGATGGTTTTAGGTTAGGCTATCGTTTTCGAGCGAGCGCAGCGAGCGAGGGACGTGTAAAGGTGTGTCACACACCAACGGTTTGGCACATAGGGACATTGAAATATTCGCGCCAGCCCGAGGAGCCGGAAGTCTTTATCGAATTTCGTACTGACAAAAGTTTACAGTTTATCAATAGTTTTACATAAATAGTAATATTTCCACATAGTACAGTGCAACGTGAGATCCGAAATCGCTGACAAAATTAGGCAATAACAGGAAATGCATGCAAGGCAGTATAAGGTATATGTATAGAGTGGAAATTGTAATCGTTGCTCGCTCGTAAAAATCTAGTCCTACCTCACATCCGATCCGACACGATCGCAAATTTGAAATAAGTCGCCTCCTTATCGAATAACGAACGCAAGAGGGATTGGTTTTAGGTTAGGCTATAGTTTTCGAGCGAGCGCAGCGAGCGAGGGACGCGTAAAGGTGTGTCACAAACCAACGGTTTGGCACATAGGGACCTTGAAATATTCGCACCGTCCCGAGGAGCCGCAAGTATTTATCGAATTGCGTACTGACAAAAGTTTACAGTTTATCAATAGTTTTACATAAATAGTAATATTTCCACATAGTACAGTGCAACGTGAGGTCCGAAATTAGGCAATAACAGGAAATACATGCAAGGCAGTATAAGGTATATGTATAGCGTGGAAATTGTAATCGTTGCTCGCTCGCTCCGCTCGCTCGTGAAAATCTAGTCCTACCTCACATCCGATCCGACACGATCGCAAATTTGAAATAAGTCGCCTCCTTATCGAATAACGAACGCAAGAGGGATTGGTTTTACGTTAGGCTATAGTTTTCGAGCGAGCGCAGCGAGCGAGGGACGCGTAAAGGTGTGTCACAAAGCAACCGTTTGGCACATAGGGACATTGAAATATTCGCACCAGCCCGAGGAGCCGAAAATCTTTATCGACCTGCGTACTGACAAAAGTTTACAGTTTATCAATAGTTTTACATAAATAGTAATATTTCCACATAGTACAGTGCAACCTGCTGTCCGAATTCGCAGACAATATTAGGTAATAACTGGAAATATATGCAAGGCAATATAAGGTATATGTATAGAGTGGAAATTGTAATCGTGCTCGCTCGCTCCGCTCGCTCGTAAAAATCTAGTCCAACCTCACAACCGATCCGACACGTTAGCAAATTTGAAATAAGTCGCCTCCTTATCTAATAACGAACGCAAGAGGGCTTGATTTTAGGTTAGGCTATATTTTTCGAGCGAGCGCAGCGAGCGAGGGACGCGTAAAGGTGTGTCACGAACCAACGGTTTGGCACATAGGGACATTGAAATATTCGCACCAGCCCGTGGAGCCGGAAGTCTTTATCGAATTTCGTACTGACAAAAGTTTACAGTTTATCAATAGTTTTACATAAATAGTAATATTTCCACATAGTACAGTGCAACGTGAGGTCCAAAATCGCATTTCAAATTAGGTAATAACAGGAAATATATGCAAGGTAATATATCGCAAATGTATAGTTTGGAAATTGTAATCGTTGCTCGCTCGCTCCGCTCGTTCGTAAAAATCTAGTCCAACCTCACAACCGATCCGACACGTTCGCAAATTGGAAATAAGTCGCCTCCTTATCGAATAACGAACGCAAGAGGGCTTGGTTTTAGGTTAGGCTATAGTTTTCTAGCGAGCGCAGCGAGCGAGGGACGCGTTAAGGTGTGTCACAAAGCAACGGTTTGGCACATAGGGATATGGAAATATTCGCACCAGCCCGAGGAGCCGAAAATCTTTATCGAACTGCGTACTGACAAAAGTTTACAGTTTATCAATAGTTTTACATAAATAGTAATATTTCCACATAGTACAGTGCAACGTGATGTCCGAATTCGCAGACAAAATTAGGTAATAACAGAAAATACATGCAAGGCAATATAAGGTATATGTATAGAGTGGAAATTGTAATCGTTGCTCGCTCGTACCGCTCGCTCGTAAAAATCTAGTCCAACCTCAGAACCGAACCGACACGTGACCAAATTCGAAATAAGTCGCCTCCTTATCGAATAACGAACGCAAGAGGGATTGGTTTTAGGTTAGGCTATAGTTTTCGAGCGAGCGCAGCGAGCGAGGGACGCGTAAAGGTGTGTCACAAACCAACGGTTTGGCACATAGGTACCTTGAAATATTCGCACCATCCCGAGGAGCCGCAAGTATTTATCGAATTGCGCACTGACAAAAGTTTACAGTTTATCAATAGTTTTACATAAATAGTAATATTTCCACATAGTACAGTGCAACGTGATGTCCGAATTCGCAGACAAAATTAGGTAAATACTGGAAATATATGCAACGCAATATTAGGCATATGTATAGCGTGGAAATTGTAATCGTTGCTCGCTCGCTCCGCTCGCTCGTAAAAATCTAGTCCTACCTCACATCCGATCCGACACGATCGCAAAATTGAAATAAGTCGCCTCCTTATCGAATAACGAACGCAAGAGGGATTGGTTTTAGGTTAGGCTATAGTTTTCGAGCGAGCGCAGCGAGCGAGTGACGCGTAAAGGTGTGTCACGAACCAACGGTTTGGCACATAGGGACATTGAAATATTCGCACCAGCCCGTGGAGCCGGAAGTCTTTATCGAATTTCGTACTGACAAAAGTTTACAGTTTATCAATAGTTTTACATAAATAGTAATATTTCCACATAGTACAGTGCAACGTGAGGTCCAAAATCGCATTTCAAATTAGGTAATAACAGGAAATATATGCAAGGTAATATATCGCAAATGTATAGTTTGGAAATTGTAATCGTTGCTCGCTCGTACCGCTCGCTCGTAAAAATCTAGTCCAACCTCACAACCGAACCGACACGTGACCAAATTCGAAATAAGTCGCCTCCTTATCGAATAACGTACGCAAGAGGGATTGGTTTTAGGTTAGGCTATAGTTTTCGAGCGAGCGCAGCGAGCGAGGGACGCGTAAAGGTGTGTCACGAACCAACGGTTTGGCACATAGGTACCTTGAAATATTTGCACCATCCCGAGGAGCCGCAAGTATTTATCGAATTGCGCACAGACAAAAGTTTACAGTTTATCAATAGTTTTACATAAATAGTAATATTTCCACATAGTACAGTGCAACGTGATGTCCGAATCCGCAGACAAAATTAGGTAAATACTGGAAATATATGCAACGCAATATTAGGCATATGTATAGCGTGGAAATTGTAATCGTTGCTCGCTCGCTCCGCTCGCTCGTAAAAATCTAGTCCTACCTCACATCCGATCCGACACGATCGCAAAATTGAAATAAGTCGCCTCCTTATCGAATAACGAACGCAAGAGGGATTGGTTTTAGGTTAGGCTATAGTTTTCGAGCGAGCGCAGCGAGCGAGGGACGCGTAAAGGTGTGTCACAAACCAACGGTTTGGCACATAGGGACATTGAAATATTCGCACCAGCCCGAGGAGCCGGAAGTCTTTATCGAATTTCGTACTGACAAAAGTTTACAGTTTATCAATAGTTTTACATAAATAGTAATATTTCCACATAGTACAGTGCAACGTGAGGTCCGAAATCGCTGACAGAATTAGGCAATAACAGGAAATGCATGCAAGGCAGTATAAGGTATATGTATAGAGTGGAAATTGTAATCGTTGCTCGCTCGTAAAAATCTAGTCCTACCTCACATCCGATCCGACACGATCGCAAATTTGAAATAAGTCGCCTCCTTATCGAATAACGAACGCAAGAGGGATTGGTTTTAGGTTAGGCTATAGTTTTCGAGCGAGCGCAGCGAGCGAGGGACGCGTAAAGGTGTGTCACAAACCAACGGTTTGGCACATAGGGACCTTGAAATATTCGCACCGTCCCGAGGAGCCGCAAGTATTTATCGAATTGCGTACTGACAAAAGTTTACAGTTTATCAATAGTTTTACATAAATAGTAATATTTCCACATAGTACAGTGCAACGTAAGGTCCGAAATCGCTCACGAAATTAGGCAATAACAGGAAATACATGCAAGGCAGTATAAGGTATATGTATAGCGTGGAAATTGTAATCATTGCTCGCTCGCTCCGCTCGCTCGTGAAAATCTAGTCCTACCTCACATCCGATCCGACACGATTGCAAATTTGAAATAAGTCGCCTCCTTATCGAATAACGAACGCAAGAGGGATTGGTTGTAGTTTAAGCTATAGTTTTCGAGCGAGCGCAGCGAGCGAGGGACGCGTAAAGGTGTGTCACACACCAACGGTTCGGCACATAGGGACCTTGAAATATTCGCACCATCCCGAGGAGCCGCAAGTATTTATCGAACTGCGTACTGACATAAATTTACAGTTTATCAATAGTTTTACAGAAATAGTAATATTTCCACATAGTACAGTGCAACGTGAGGTCCGAATTCGCAGACAATATTAGGTAATAACAGGAAATATATGCAAGGTAATATATCGCAAATGTATAGTTTGGAAATTGTAATCGTTGCTCGCTCGCTCCGCTCGCTCGTAAAAATCTAGTCCAACCTCATAACCGATCCGACACGTTCGCAAATTGGGAATAAGTCGCCTCCTTATCGAATAACGAACGCAAGAGGGCTTGGTTTTAGGTTAGGCTATAGTTTTCTAGCGAGCGCAGCGAGCGAGGGACGCGTAAAGGTGTGTCACAAAGCAACGGTTTGGCACATAGGGATATTGAAATATTCGCACCAGCCCGAGGAGCCGAAAATCTTTATCGAATTGCGTACTGACAAAAGTTTACAGTTTATCAATAGTTTTACATAAATAGTAATATTTCCACATAGTACAGTGCAACGTGAGGTCCGAAATCGCTGACAAAATTAGGCAATAACAGGAAATGCATGCAAGGCAGTATAAGGGATATGTATAGAGTGGAAATTGTAATCGTTGCTCGCTCGCTCCGCTCGCTCGTAAAAATCTAGTCCAATCTCACAACCGATCCGACACGTTAGCAAATTTGAAATAAGTCGCCTCCTTATCGAATAACGAACGCAAGAGGGCTTGGTTTTAGGTTAGGCTATAGTTTTCTAGCGAGCGCAGCGAGCGAGGGACGCGTAAAGGTGTGCCACAAACCACCGGTTTGGCACATAGGGACATTGAAATATTCGCACCAGCCCGAGGAGCCGGAAGTTTTTATCGAATTTCGTACTGACAAAAGTTTACAGTTTATCAATACTTTTATATAAATAGTAATATTTCCACATAGTACAGTGCAACGTGAGGTCCGAAATCGCTGACAGAATTAGGCAATAACAGGAAATGCATGCAAGGCAGTATAAGGTATATGTATAGAGTGGAAATTGTAATCGTTGCTCGCTCGTAAAAATCTAGTCCTACCTCACATCCGATCCGACACGATCGCAAATTTGAAATAAGTCGCCTCCTTATCGAATAACGAACGCAAGAGGGATTGGTTTTAGGTTAGGCTATAGTTTTCGAGCGAGCGCAGCGAGCGAGGGACGCGTAAAGGTGTGTCACAAACCAACGGTTTGGCACATAGAGACCTTGAAATATTCGCACCGTCCCGAGGAGCCGCAAGTATTTATCGAATTGCGTACTGACAAAAGTTTACAGTTTATCAATACTTTTATATAAATAGTAATATTTCCACATAGTACAGTGCAACGTGAGGTCCGAAATCGCATTTCAAATTAGGTAATAACAGGAAATATATGCAAGGTAATATATCGCAAATGTATAGTTTGGTAATTGTAATCGTTGCTCGCTCGCTCCGCTCGCTCGTAAAAATCTAGTCCAACCTCACAACCGATCCGACACGTGACCAAATTCGAAATAAGTCGCCTCCTTATCGAATAACGTACGCAAGAGGGATTGGTTTTAGGTTAGGCTATAGTTTTCGAGCGAGCGCAGCGAGCGAGGGACGCGTAAAGGTGTGTCACGAACCAACGGTTTGGCACATAGGTACCTTGAAATATTTGCACCATCCCGAGGAGCCGCAAGTATTTATCGAATTGCGCACAGACAAAAGTTTACAGTTTATCAATAGTTTTACATAAATAGTAATATTTCCACATAGTACAGTGCAACGTGATGTCCGAATCCGCAGACAAAATTAGGTAAATACTGGAAATATATGCAACGCAATATTAGGCATATGTATAGCGTGGAAATTGTAATCGTTGCTCGCTCGCTCCGCTCGCTCGTAAAAATCTAGTCCTACCTCACATCCGATCCGACACGATCGCAAAATTGAAATAAGTCGCCTCCTTATCGAATAACGAACGCAAGAGGGATTGGTTTTAGGTTAGGCTATAGTTTTCGAGCGAGCGCAGCGAGCGAGGGACGCGTAAAGGTGTGTCACAAACCAACGGTTTGGCACATAGGGACATTGAAATATTCGCACCAGCCCGAGGAGCCGGAAGTCTTTATCGAATTTCGTACTGACAAAAGTTTACAGTTTATCAATAGTTTTACATAAATAGTAATATTTCCACATAGTACAGTGCAACGTGAGGTCCGAAATCGCTGACAGAATTAGGCAATAACAGGAAATGCATGCAAGGCAGTATAAGGTATATGTATAGAGTGGAAATTGTAATCGTTGCTCGCTCGTAAAAATCTAGTCCTACCTCACATCCGATCCGACACGATCGCAAATTTGAAATAAGTCGCCTCCTTATCGAATAACGAACGCAAGAGGGATTGGTTTTAGGTTAGGCTATAGTTTTCGAGCGAGCGCAGCGAGCGAGGGACGCGTAAAGGTGTGTCACAAACCAACGGTTTGGCACATAGGGACCTTGAAATATTCGCACCGTCCCGAGGAGCCGCAAGTATTTATCGAATTGCGTACTGACAAAAGTTTACAGTTTATCAATAGTTTTACATAAATAGTAATATTTCCACATAGTACAGTGCAACGTAAGGTCCGAAATCGCTCACGAAATTAGGCAATAACAGGAAATACATGCAAGGCAGTATAAGGTATATGTATAGCGTGGAAATTGTAATCATTGCTCGCTCGCTCCGCTCGCTCGTGAAAATCTAGTCCTACCTCACATCCGATCCGACACGATTGCAAATTTGAAATAAGTCGCCTCCTTATCGAATAACGAACGCAAGAGGGATTGGTTGTAGTTTAAGCTATAGTTTTCGAGCGAGCGCAGCGAGCGAGGGACGCGTAAAGGTGTGTCACACACCAACGGTTCGGCACATAGGGACCTTGAAATATTCGCACCATCCCGAGGAGCCGCAAGTATTTATCGAACTGCGTACTGACATAAATTTACAGTTTATCAATAGTTTTACAGAAATAGTAATATTTCCACATAGTACAGTGCAACGTGAGGTCCGAATTCGCAGACAATATTAGGTAATAACAGGAAATATATGCAAGGTAATATATCGCAAATGTATAGTTTGGAAATTGTAATCGTTGCTCGCTCGCTCCGCTCGCTCGTAAAAATCTAGTCCAACCTCATAACCGATCCGACACGTTCGCAAATTGGGAATAAGTCGCCTCCTTATCGAATAACGAACGCAAGAGGGCTTGGTTTTAGGTTAGGCTATAGTTTTCTAGCGAGCGCAGCGAGCGAGGGACGCGTAAAGGTGTGTCACAAAGCAACGGTTTGGCACATAGGGATATTGAAATATTCGCACCAGCCCGAGGAGCCGAAAATCTTTATCGAATTGCGTACTGACAAAAGTTTACAGTTTATCAATAGTTTTACATAAATAGTAATATTTCCACATAGTACAGTGCAACGTGAGGTCCGAAATCGCTGACAAAATTAGGCAATAACAGGAAATGCATGCAAGGCAGTATAAGGGATATGTATAGAGTGGAAATTGTAATCGTTGCTCGCTCGCTCCGCTCGCTCGTAAAAATCTAGTCCAATCTCACAACCGATCCGACACGTTAGCAAATTTGAAATAAGTCGCCTCCTTATCGAATAACGAACGCAAGAGGGCTTGGTTTTAGGTTAGGCTATAGTTTTCTAGCGAGCGCAGCGAGCGAGGGACGCGTAAAGGTGTGCCACAAACCACCGGTTTGGCACATAGGGACATTGAAATATTCGCACCAGCCCGAGGAGCCGGAAGTTTTTATCGAATTTCGTACTGACAAAAGTTTACAGTTTATCAATACTTTTATATAAATAGTAATATTTCCACATAGTACAGTGCAACGTGAGGTCCGAAATCGCTGACAGAATTAGGCAATAACAGGAAATGCATGCAAGGCAGTATAAGGTATATGTATAGAGTGGAAATTGTAATCGTTGCTCGCTCGTAAAAATCTAGTCCTACCTCACATCCGATCCGACACGATCGCAAATTTGAAATAAGTCGCCTCCTTATCGAATAACGAACGCAAGAGGGATTGGTTTTAGGTTAGGCTATAGTTTTCGAGCGAGCGCAGCGAGCGAGGGACGCGTAAAGGTGTGTCACAAACCAACGGTTTGGCACATAGAGACATTGAAATATTCGCACCGTCCCGAGGAGCCGCAAGTATTTATCGAATTGCGTACTGACAAAAGTTTACAGTTTATCAATACTTTTATATAAATAGTAATATTTCCACATAGTACAGTGCAACGTGAGGTCCGAAATCGCATTTCAAATTAGGTAATAACAGGAAATATATGCAAGGTAATATATCGCAAATGTATAGTTTGGTAATTGTAATCGTTGCTCGCTCGCTCCGCTCGCTCGTAAAAATCTAGTCCAACCTCACAACCGATCCGACACGTTCGAAAATTTAAAAGAAGTCGCCTCCTTATCGAATAACGAACGCAAGGGGGCTTGGTTTTAGGTTAGGCTACAGTTTTCGAGCGAGCGCAGCGAGCGAGGGACGCGTAATGTTGTGTCACAAACCAACGTTTTGGCACATAGGGACCTTGAAATATTCGCACCCTCCCGAGGAGCCGCAAGTATTTATCGAATTGCGTACTGACAAAAGTTTACAGTTTATCAATAGTTTTACATAAATAGTAATATTTCCACATAGTACAGTGCAACGTGATGTCCGAATTCGCAGACAAAATTAGGTAAATACTGGAAATATATGCAACACAATATTAGGCATATGTATAGCGTGGAAATTGTAATCGTTGCTCGCTCGCTCCGCTCGCTCGTGAAAATCTAGTCCTACCTCACATCCGATCCGACACGATCGCAAATTTGAAATAAGTCGCCTCCTTATCGAATAACGAACGCAAGAGGGATTGGTTTTACGTTAGGCTATAGTCTTCGAGCGAGCGCAGCGAGCGAGGGACGCGTAAAGGTGTGTCACAAACCAACGGTTTGGCACATAGATACCTTGAAATATTCGCACCGTCCCGAGGAGCCGCAAGTATTTATCGAATTGCGTACTGACAAAAGTTTACAGTTTATCAATAGTTTTACATAAATAGTAATATTTCCACATAGTACAGTGCAACGTGATGTCAGAATTCGCAGACAAAATTAGGTAATAACAGGAAATACATGCAAGGCAATATAAGGTATATGTATAGAGTGGAAATTGTAATCGTTGCTCGCTCGCTCCGCTCGCTCGTAAAAATCTAGTCCAACCTCACAACCGATCCGACACGTTCGAAAATTTAAAAGAAGTCGCCTCCTTATCGAATAACGAACGCAAGGGGGCTTGGTTTTAGGTTAGGCTATAGTTTTCGAGCGAGCGCAGCGAGCGAGGGACGCGTAAAGGTGTGTCACAAAGCAACCGTTTGGCACATAGGGACATTGAAATATTCGCACCAGCCCGAGGAGCCGAAAATCCTTATCGAACTGCGTACTGACAAAAGTTTACAGTTTATCAATAGTTTTACATAAATAGTATTATTTCCACATAGTACAGTGCAACGTGAGGTCCGAAATCGCTGACACAATTAGGCAATAACAGGAAATACATGCAAGGCAGTATAAGGTATATGTATAGGGTGGAAATTGTAATCGTTGCTCGCTCGCTCCGCTCGCTCGTAAAAATCTAGTCCAACCTCACAACCGATCCGACACGTTCGAAAATTTAAAATAAGTCGCCTCCTTATCGAATAACGACCGCAAGGGGGCTTGGTTTTATGTTAGGCTATAGTTTTCGAGCGAGCGCAGCGAGCGAGGGACGCGTAAAGGTGTGTCACAAAGCAACCGTTTGGCACATAGGGACATTGAAATATTCGCACCAGCCCGAGGAGCCGGAAGTCTTTATCGAATTTCGTACTGACAAAAGTTTACAGTTTATCAATGGTTTTACATAAATAGTAATATTTCCACATAGTACAGTGCAACGTGAGGTCCGAAATCGCTGACAAAATTAGGCAATAACAGGAAATGCATGCAAGACAGTATAAGGTATATGTATAGAGTGGAAATTGTAATCGTTGCTCGCTCGCTCCGCTCGCTCGTAAAAATCTAGTCCTACCTCACATCCGATTCGACACGATCGCAAATTTGAAATAAGTCGCCTCCTTATCGAATGACGAACGCAAGAGGGCTTGGTTTTAGGTTAGGCTATAGTTTTCGAGCGAGCGCAGCGAGCGAGGGACGCGTAAAGGTGTGTCACAAAGCAACCGTTTGGCACATAGGGACATTGAAATATTCGCACCAGCCCGAGGAGCCGGAAGTCTTTATCAAATTTCGTACTGACAAAAGTTTACAGTTTATCAATAGTTTTACATAAATAGTGATATTTCCACATACTACAGTGCAACGTGAGGTCCAAAATCGCATTTCATATTGGGTAATAACAGGAAATATATGCAAGGAAATATATCGCAAATGTATAGTTTGGAAATTGTAATCGTTGCTCGCTCGCTCCGCTCGCTCGTAAAAATCTAGTCCAACCTCACAACCGAGCCGACAAGTTCGCAAATTGGAAATAAGTCGCCTCCTTATCGAATAACGAACTCAAGAGGGCTTGGTTTTAGGTAAGGCTATAGTTTTCTAGCGAGCGTAGCGAGCGAGGGACGCGTAAAGGTGTGTCACAAAGCAACGGTTTGGCACATAGGGATATTGAAATATTCGCACCATCCCGAGGAGCCGAAAATCTTTATCGAACTACGTACTGACAAAAGTTTACTGTTTATCAATAGTTTTACATAAATAGTAATATTTCCACATAGTACAGTGCAACGTGATGTCCGAATTCGCAGACAAAATTAGGTAATAACAGGAAATACATGCAAGGCAATATAAGGTATATGTATAGAGTGGAAATTGTAATCGTTGCTCGCTCGTACCGCTCGCTCGTAAAAATCTAGTCCAACCTCACAACCGAACCGACACGTGACCAAATTCGAAATAAGTCGACTCCTTATCGAATAACGAACGCAAGAGGGATGGTTCTAGGTTAGGCTATCGTTTTCGAGCGAGCGCAGCGAGCGAGGGACGCGTAAAGGTGTGTCACAAACCAACGGTTTAGCACATAGGGACATTGAAATATTCGCACCAGCCCGAGGAGCCGATAATCTTTATCGACCTGCGTACTGACAAAAGTTTACAGTTTCCCAATAGTTTTACATAAATAGTAATATTTCCACATTGTACAGTGCAACGTGAGGTCCGAAATCGCAGACACAATTAGGCAATAACAGGAAATGCATGCAAGGCAGTATAAGGTATATGTATAGAGTGGAAATTGTAATCGTTGCTCGCTCGTAAAAATCTAGTCCTACCTCACATCCGATCCGACACGATCGCAAATTTGAAATAAGTCGCCTCCTTATCGAATAACGAACGCAAGAGGGATTGGTTTTAGGTTAGGCTATAGTTTTCGAGCGAGCGCAGCGAGCGAGGGACGCGTAAAGGTGTGTCACAAACCAACGGTTTGGCACATAGGGACCTTGAAATATTCGCACCGTCCCGAGGAGCCGCAAGTATTTATCGAATTGCGTACTGACAAAAGTTTACAGTTTATCAATAGTTTTACATCAATAGTAATATTTCCACATAGTACAGTGCAACGTGAGGTCCGAAATCGCTCATGAAATTAGGCAATAACAGGAAATACATGCAAGGCAGTATAAGGTATATGTATAGCGTGGAAATTGTAAGCGTTGCTCGCTCGCTCCGCTCGCTCGTGAAAATCTAGTCCTACCTCACATCCGATCCGACACGATTGCAAATTTGAAATAAGTCGCCTCCTTATCGAATAACGAACGCAAGAGGGATTGGTTGTAGGTTAGGCTATAGTTTTCGAGCGAGCGCAGCGAGCGAGGGACGCGTAAAGGTGTGTCACAAACCAACGTTATGGCACATAGGGACATTGAAATATTCGCACCAGCCCGAGGAGCCGAAAATCTTTATCGACCTGCGTACTGACGAAAGTTTACAGTTTATCAATAGTTTTACATAAATAGTAATATTTCCACATAGTACAGTGCAACCTGATGTCCGAATTCGCAGACAATATTAGGTAATAACTGGAAATATATGCAAGGCAATATAAGGTATATGTATAGATTGGAAATTGTAATCGTGCTCGCTCGCTCCGCTCGCTCGTAAAAATCTAGTCCAACCTCACAACCGATCCGACACGTTAGCAAATTTGAAATAAGTCGCCTCCTTATCTAATAACGAAGGCAAGAGGGCTTGATTTTAGGTTAGGCTATATTTTTCGAGCGAGCGCAGCGAGCGAGGGACGCGTAAAGGTGTGTCACAAACCAACGGTTTGGCACATAGGTACCTTGAAATATTCGCACCATCCCGAGGAGCCGCAAGTATTTATCGAATTGCGTACTGACAAAAGTTTACAGTTTATCAATAGTTTTACATAAATAGTAATATTTCCACATAGTACAGTGCAACGTGATGTCCGAATTCGCAGACAAAATTAGGTAAATACTGGAAATATATGCAACGCAATATTAGGCATATGTATAGCGTGGAAATTGTAATCGTTGCTCGCTCGCTCCGCTCGATCGTAAAAATCTAGTCCAACCTCACAACCGATCCGACACGTTAGCAAATTTGAAATAAGTCGCCTCCTTATCTAATAACGAACGCAAGAGGGCTTGATTTTAGGTTAGGCTATATTTTTCGAGCGAGCGCAGCGAGCGAGGGACGCGTAAAGGTGTGTCACGAACCAACGGTTTGGCAGATAGGGACATTGAAATATTCGCACCAGCCCGTGGAGCCGGAAGTCTTTATCGAATTTCGTACTGACAAAAGTTTACAGTTTATCAATAGTTTTACATAAATAGTAATATTTCCACATAGTACAGTGCAACGTGAGGTCCAAAATCGCATTTCAAATTAGGTAATAACAGGAAATATATGCAAGGTAATATATCGCAAATGTATAGTTTGGAAATTGTAATCGTTGCTCGCTCGCTCCGCTCGTTCGTAAAAATCTAGTCCAACCTCACAACCGATCCGACACGTTCGCAAATTGGAAATAAGTCGCCTCCTTATCGAATAACGAACGCAAGAGGGCTTGGTTTTAGGTTAGGCTATAGTTTTCTAGCGAGCGCAGCGTGCGAGGGACGCGTAAAGGTGTGTCACAAAGCAACGGTTTGGCACATAGGGATATTGAAATATTCGCACCAGCCCGAGGAGCCGAAAATCTTTATCGAACTGCGTACTGACAAACGTTTACAGTTTATCAATAGTTTTACATAAATAGTAATATTTCCACATAGTACAGTGCAACGTGATGTCCGAATTCGCAGACAAAATTAGGTAATAACTGGAAATAAATGCAAGGCAATATAAGGTATATGTATAGCGTGGAAATTGTAATCGTTGCTCGCTCGCTCCGCTCGCTCGTAAAAATCTAGTCCAATCTCACAACCGATCCGACACGTTAGCAAATTTGAAATAAGTCGCCTCCTTATCGAATAACGAACGCAAGGGGGCTTGGTTTTAGGTTAGGCTATAGTTTTCGAGCGAGCGCAGCGAGCGAGGGACGCGTAAAGGTGTGTCACAAAGCAACCGTTTGGCACATAGGGACATTGAAATATTCGCACCAGCCCGAGGAGCCGAAAATCCTTATCGAACTGCGTACTGACAAAAGTTTACAGTTTATCAATAGTTTTACATAAATAGTAATATTTCCACATAGTACAGTGCAACGTGAGGTCCGAAATCGCTGACACAATTAGGCAATAACAGGAAATACATGCAAGGCAGTATAAGGTATATGTATAGGGTGGAAATTGTAATCGTTGCTCGCTCGCTCCGCTCGCTCGTAAAAATCTAGTCCAACCTCACAACCGATCCGACACGTTCGAAAATTTAAAATAAGTCGCCTCCTTATCGAATAACGACCGCAAGGGGGCTTGGTTTTATGTTAGGCTATAGTTTTCGAGCGAGCGCAGCGAGCGAGGGACGCGTAAAGGTGTGTCACAAAGCAACCGTTTGGCACATAGGGACATTGAAATATTCGCACCAGCCCGAGGAGCCGGAAGTCTTTATCGAATTTCGTACTGACAAAAGTTTACAGTTTATCAATGGTTTTACATAAATAGTAATATTTCCACATAGTACAGTGCAACGTGAGGTCCGAAATCGCTGACAAAATTAGGCAATAACAGGAAATGCATGCAAGACAGTATAAGGTATATGTATAGAGTGGAAATTGTAATCGTTGCTCGCTCGCTCCGCTCGCTCGTAAAAATCTAGTCCTACCTCACATCCGATTCGACACGATCGCAAATTTGAAATAAGTCGCCTCCTTATCGAATGACGAACGCAAGAGGGCTTGGTTTTAGGTTAGGCTATAGTTTTCGAGCGAGCGCAGCGAGCGAGGGACGCGTAAAGGTGTGTCACAAAGCAACCGTTTGGCACATAGGGACATTGAAATATTCGCACCAGCCCGAGGAGCCGGAAGTCTTTATCAAATTTCGTACTGACAAAAGTTTACAGTTTATCAATAGTTTTACATAAATAGTGATATTTCCACATACTACAGTGCAACGTGAGGTCCAAAATCGCATTTCATATTAGGTAATAACAGGAAATATATGCAAGGAAATATATCGCAAATGTATAGTTTGGAAATTGTAATCGTTGCTCGCTCGCTCCGCTCGCTCGTAAAAATCTAGTCCAACCTCACAACCGATCCGACAAGTTCGCAAATTGGAAATAAGTCGCCTCCTTATCGAATAACGAACTCAAGAGGGCTTGGTTTTAGGTAAGGCTATAGTTTTCTAGCGAGCGTAGCGAGCGAGGGACGCGTAAAGGTGTGTCACAAAGCAACGGTTTGGCACATAGGGATATTGAAATATTCGCACCATCCCGAGGAGCCGAAAATCTTTATCGAACTACGTACTGACAAAAGTTTACTGTTTATCAATAGTTTTACATAAATAGTAATATTTCCACATAGTACAGTGCAACGTTATGTCCGAATTCGCAGAAAAAATTAGGTAATAACTGGAAATATTTGCAAGGCAATATAAGGTATATGTATAGCGTGGAAATTGTAATCGTTGCTTGCTCGCTCTGCTCGGTCGTGAAAATCTAGTCCTACCTCACATCCGATCCGACACGATCGCAAATTTGAAATAAGTCGCCACCTTATCGAATAACGAACGCAAGAGTGCTTGGTTTTAGGTTAGACTATAGTTTTCGAGTGAGCGCAGCGAGCGAGGGACGCGTAAAGGTGTGTCACAAACCAACGGTTTGGCACATAGGGACATTGAAATATTCGCACCAGCCCGAGGAGCCGGAAGTCTTTATCGAATTTCGTACTGACAAAAGTTTACAGTTTATCAATAGTTTTACATAAATAGTAATATTTCCACATAGTACAGTGCAACGTGAGGTCCGAAATCGCTGACAAAATTAGGCAATAACAGGAAATGCATGCAAGGCAGTATAAGGTATATGTATAGAGTGGAAATTGTAATCGTTTCTCGCTCGTAAAAATCTAGTCCTTCCTCACATCCGATCCGACACGATCGCAAATTTGAAATAAGTCGCCTCCTTATCGAATAACGAACGCAAGAGGGATTGGTTTTAGGTTAGGCTATAGTTTTCGAGCGAGCGCAGCGAGCGAGGGACGCGTAAAGGTGTGTCACAAACCAACGGTTTGGCACATAGGGACCTTGAAATATTCGCACCGTCCCGAGGAGCCGCAAGTATTTATCGAATTGCGTACTGACAAAAGTTTACAGTTTATCAATAGTTTTACATAAATAGTAATATTTCCACATAGTACAGTGCAACGTGAGGTCCGAAATCGCTCACGAAATTAGGCAATAACAGGAAATAAATGCAAGGCAGTATAAGGTATATGTATAGCGTGGAAATTGTAATCGTTGCTCGCTCGCTCCGCTCGCTCGTGAAAATCTAGTCCTACCTCACATCCGATCCGACACGATTGCAAATTTGAAATAAGTCGCCTCCTTATCGAATAACGAACGCAAGAGGGATTGGTTGTAGGTTAGGCTATAGTTTTCGAGCGAGCGCAGCGAGCGAGGGACGCGTAAAGGTGTGTCACAAACCAACGTTATGGCACATAGGGACATTGAAATATTCGCACCAGCCCGAGGAGCCGAAAATCTTTATCGACCTGCGTACTGACGAAAGTTTACAGTTTATCAATAGTTTTACATAAATAGTAATATTTCCACATAGTACAGTGCAACCTGATGTCCGAATTCGCTGACAAAATTAGGCAATAACAGGAAATGCATGCAAGGCAGTATAAGGTATATGTATAGAGTGGAAATTGTAATCGTTGCTCGCTCGTAAAAATCTAGTCCAACCTCACAACCGATCCGACACGTTAGCAAATTTGAAATAAGTCGCCTCCTTATCTAATAACGAACGCAAGAGGGCTTGATTTTAGGTTAGGCTATATTTTTCTAGCGAGCGCAGCGAGCGAGGGACGCGTAAAGGTGTGTCACGAACCAACGGTTTGGCACATAGGGAAATTGAAATATTCGCACCAGCCCGTGGAGCCGGAAGTCTTTATCGAATTTCGTACTGACAAAAGTTTACAGTTTATCAATAGTTTTACATAAATAGTGATATTTCCACATACTACAGTGCAACGTGAGGTCCAAAATCGCATTTCATATTAGGTAATAACAGGAAATATATGCAAGGAAATATATCCAAATGTATAGTTTGGAAATTGTAATCGTTGCTCGCTCGCTCCGCTCGCTCGTAAAAATCTAGTCCAACCTCACAACCGATCCGACAAGTTCGCAAATTGGAAATAAGTCGCCTCCTTATCGAATAACGAACTCAAGAGGGCTTGGTTTTAGGTAAGGCTATAGTTTTCTAGCGAGCGTAGCGAGCGAGGGACGCGTAAAGGTGTGTCACAAAGCAACGGTTTGGCACATAGGGATATTGAAATATTCGCACCAGCCCGAGGAGCCGAAAATCTTTATCGAACTGCGTACTGACAAAGGTTTACAGTTTATCAATAGTTTTACATAAATAGTAATATTTCCACATAGTACAGTGCAACGTGATGTCCGAATTCGCAGACAAAATTAGGTAATAACAGAAAATACATGCAAGGCAATATAAGGTATATGTATAGAGTGGAAATTGTAATCGTTGCTCGCTCGTACCGCTCGCTCGTAAAAATCTAGTCCAACCTCACAACCGAACCGACACGTGACCAAATTCGAAATAAGTCGCCTCCTTATCGAATAACGAACGCAAGAGGGATTGGTTTTAGGTTAGGCTATAGTTTTCGAGCGAGCGCAGCGAGCGAGGGACGCGTAAAGGTGTGTCACAAAGCAACGGTTTGGCACATAGGGATATTGAAATATTCGCACCAGCCCGAGGAGCCGAAAATCTTTATCGAACTGCGTACTGACAAACGTTTACAGTTTATCAATAGTTTTACATAAATAGTAATATTTCCACATAGTACAGTGCAACGTGATGTCCGAATTCGCAGACAAAATTAGGTAATAACTGGAAATAAATGCAAGGCAATATAAGGTATATGTATAGCGTGGAAATTGTAATCGTTGCTCGCTCGCTCCGCTCGCTCGTAAAAATCTAGTCCAATCTCACAACCGATCCGACACGTTAGCAAATTTGAAATAAGTCGCCTCCTTATCGAATAACGAACGCAAGAGCGCTTGGTTTTAGGTTAGGCTGTAATTTTCGAGCGAGCGCGGCGAGCGAGGGACGCGTAAAGGTGTGTCACAAACCAACGGTTTGGCACATAGGGACATTGAAATATTCGCACCAGCCCGAGGAGCCGGAAGTCTTTATCGAATTTCGTACTGACAAAAGTTTACAGTTTATCAATAGTTTTACATAAATAGTAATATTTCCACATAGTACAGTGCAGCGTGAGGTCCGAAATCGCTGACAAAATTAGGCAATAACAGGAAATGCATGCAAGGCAGTATAAGGTATATGTATAGAGTGGAAATTGTAATCGTTGCTCGCTCGCTCCGCTCGCTCGTAAAAATCTAGTCGTACCTCACATCCGATCCGACACGATCGCAAATTTGAAATAAGTCGCCTCCTTATCGATTAACGAACGCAAGTGGGATTGGTTTTACGTTAGGCTATAGTCTTCGAGCGAGCGCAGCGAGCGAGGGACGCGTAAAGGTGTGTCACAAAGCAACGGTTTGGCACAGAGGGATATTGAAATATTCGCACCAGCCCGAGGAGCCGAAAATCTTTATCGAACTGCGTACTGACAAACGTTTGCAGTTTATCAATAGTTTTACATAAATAGTAATATTTCCACATAGTACAGTGCAACGTGATGTCCGAATACGCAGACAAAATTAGGTAATAACTGGAAATAAATGCAAGGCAATATAAGGTATATGTATAGCGTGGAAAGTGTAATCGTTGCTCGCTCGCTCCGCTCGCTCGTAAAAATCTAGTCCAATCTCACAACCGATCCGACACGTTAGCAAATTTGAAATAAGTCGCCTCCTTATCGAATAACGAACGCAAGAGGGATTGGTTTTACGTTAGGCTATAGTCTTCGAGCGAGCGCAGCGAGCGAGGGACGCGTAAAGGTGTGTCACAAACCAACGGTTTGGCACATAGATACCTTGAAATATTCGCACCGTCCCGAGGAGCCGCAAGTATTTATCGAATTGCGTACTGACAAAAGTTTACAGTTTATCAATAGTTTTACATAAATAGTAATATTTCCACATAGTACAGTGCAACGTGATATCAGAATTCGCAGACAAAATTAGGTAATAACAGGAAATTAATGCAAGGCAATATAAGGTATATGTATAGAGTGGAAATTGTAATCGTTGCTCGCTCGCTCCGCTCGCTCGTAAAAATCTAGTCCAACCTCACAACCGATCCGACACGTTCGAAAATTTAAAATAAGTCGCCTCCTTATCGAATAACGAACGCAAGGGGGCTTGGTTTTAGGTTAGGCTATAGTTTTCGAGCGAGCGCAGCGAGCGAGGGACGCGTAAAGGTGTGTCACAGAGCAACCGTTTGGCACATAGGGACATTGAAATATTCGCACCAGCCCGAGGAGCCGGAAGTCTTTATCGAATTTCGTACTGACAAAAGTTTACAGTTTATCAATGGTTTTACATAAATAGTAATATTTCCACATAGTACAGTGCAACGTGAGGTCCGAAATCGCTGACAAAATTAGGCAATAACAGGAAGTGCATGCAAGACAGTATAAGGTATATGTATAGAGTGGAAATTGTAATCGTTGCTCGCTCGCTCCGCTCGCTCGTAAAAATCTAGTCCTACCTCACATCCGATTCGACACGATCGCAAATTTGAAATAAGTCGCCTCCTTATCGAATGACGAACGCAAGAGGGCTTGGTTTTAGGTTAGACTATAGTTTTCGAGTGAGCGCAGCGAGCGAGGGACGCGTAAAGGTGTGTCACAAACCAACGGTTTGGCACATAGGGACATTGAAATATTCGCACCAGCCCGAGGAGCCGGAAGTCTTTATCGAATTTCGTACTGACAAAAGTTTACAGTTTATCAATAGTTTTACATAAATAGTAATATTTCCACATAGTACAGTGCAACGTGAGGTCCGAAATCGCTGACAAAATTAGGCAATAACAGGAAATGCATGCAAGGCAGTATAAGGTATATGTATAGAGTGGAAATTGTAATCGTTTCTCGCTCGTAAAAATCTAGTCGTACCTCACATCCGATCCGACACGATCGCAAATTTGAAATAAGTCGCCTCCTTATCGATTAACGAACGCAAGAGGGATTGGTTTTACGTTAGGCTATAGTCTTCGAGCGAGCGCAGCGAGCGAGGGACGCGTAAAGGTGTGTCACAAACCAACGGTTTGGCACATAGATACCTTGAAATATTCGCACCGTCCCGAGGAGCCGCAAGTATTTATCGAATTGCGTACTGACAAAAGTTTACAGTTTATCAATAGTTTTACATAAATAGTAATATTTCCACATAGTACAGTGCAACGTGAGGTCCGAAATCGCTGACACAATTAGGCAATTACATGAAATACATGCAAGGCAGTATAAGGTATATGTATAGAGTGGAAATTGTAATCGTTGCTCGCTCGCTCCGCTCGCTCGTAAAAATCTAGTCCAACCTCACAACCGATCCGACACGTTCGAAAATTTAAAATAAGTCGCCTGCTTATCGAATAACGAACGCAAGGGGGCTTGGTTTTAGGTTAGGCTATAGTTTTCGAGCGAGCGCAGCGAGCGAGGGACGCGTAAAGGTGTGTCACAAAGCAACCGTTTGGCACATAGGGACATTGAAATATTCGCACCAGCCCGAGGAGCCGGAAGTCTTTATCGAATTTCGTACTGACAAAAGTTTACAGTTTATCAATGGTTTTACATAAATAGTAATATTTCCACATAGTACAGTGCAACGTGAGGTCCGAAATCGCTGACAAAATTAGGCAATAGCAGGAAATGCATGCAAGATAGTATAAGGTATATGTATAGAGTGGAAATTGTAATCGTTGCTCGCTCGCTCCGCTCGCTCGTAAAAATCTGGTCCTACCTCACATCCGATTCGACACGATCGCAAATTTGAAATAAGTCGCCTCCTTATCGAATGACGAACGCAAGAGGGTTTTAGGTTAGGCTATAGTTTTCGAGCGAGCGCAGCGAGCGAGGGACGCGTAAAGGTGTGTCACAAAGCAACCGTTTGGCACATAGGGACATTGAAATATTCGCACCAGCCCGAGGAGCCGGAAGTCTTTATCAAATTTCGTACTGACAAAAGTTTACAGTTTATCAATAGTTTTACATAAATAGTGATATTTCCACATACTACAGTGCAACGTGAGGTCCAAAATCGCATTTCATATTAGGTAATAACAGGAAATATATGCAAGGAAATATATCGCAAATGTATAGTTTGGAAATTGTAATCGTTGCTCGCTCGTACCGCTCGCTCGTAAAAATCTAGTCGTACCTCACATCCGATCCGACACGATCGCAAATTTGAAATAAGTCGCCTCCTTATCGATTAACGAACGCAAGAGGGATTGGTTTTACGTTAGGCTATAGTCTTCGAGCGAGCGCAGCGAGCGAGGGACGCGTAAAGGTGTGTCACAAACCAACGGTTTGGCACATAGATACCTTGAAATATTCGCACCGTCCCGAGGAGCCGCAAGTATTTATCGAATTGCGTACTGACAAAAGTTTACAGTTTATCAATAGTTTTACATAAATAGTAATATTTCCAAATAGTACAGTGCAACGTGAGGTCCGAAATCGCTTACAAAATTAGGCAATAACTGGAAATACATGCAAGGCAATATAAGGTACATGTATAGAGTGGAAATTGTAATCGTTGCTCGCTCGTAAAAATCTAGTCCTACCACACATCCGATCCGACACGATTGCAAATTTGAAATAAGTCGCCTCCTTATCGAATAACGAACGCAAGAGGGATTGGTTGTAGGTTAGGCTATAGTTTTCGAGCGAGCGCAGCGAGCGAGGGACTCGTAAAGGTGTGTCACACACCAACGGTTTGGCACATACGGACCTTGAAATATTCGCACCATCCCGAGGAGCCGCAAGTATTTATCGAATTGCGTACTGACAAAAGTTTACAGTTTATCAATAGTTTTACATAAATAGTAATATTTCCACATAGTACAGTGCATAGTGATGTCAGAATTCGCAGACAAAATTAGGTAATAACAGGAAATACATGCAAGGCAATATAAGGTATATGTATAGAGTGGAAATTGTAATCGTTGCTCGCTCGCTCCGCTCGCTCGTAAAAATCTAGTCCAACCTCACAACCGATCCGACACTATCGCAAATTTGAAATAAGTCGCCTCCTTATCGAATAACGAACGCAAGAGGGATTGGTTTTAGGTTAGGCTATAGTTTTCGAGCGAGCGCAGCGAGCGAGGGACGCGTATAGGTGTGTCACAAACCGACGGTTTGGCACATAGGGACCTTGAAATATTCGCACCGTCCCGAGGAGCCGCAAGTATTTATCGAATTGCGTACTGACAAAAGTTTACAGTTTATCAATAGTTTTACATAAATAGTAATATTTCCACATAGTACAGTGCAACGTGAGGTCCGAAATCGCTCACGAAATTAGGCAATAACAGGAAATACATGCAAGGCAGTATAAGGTATATGTATAGCGTGGAAATTGTAATCGTTGCTCGCTCGCTCCGCTCGCTCGTGAAAATCTAGTCCTACCTCACATCCGATCCGACACGATTGCAAATTTGAAATAAGTCGCCTCCTTATCGAATAACGAACGCAAGAGGGATTGGTTGTAGGTTAGGCTATAGTTTTCGAGCGAGCGCAGCGAGCGAGGGACGCGTAAAGGTGTGTCACACACCAACGGTTTGGCACATAGGGACCTTGAAATATTCGCACCATCCCGAGGAGCCGCAAGTATTTATCGAACTGCGTACTGACAAAAATTTACAGTTTATCAATAGTTTTACATAAATGGTAATATTTCCACATAGTACAGTGCAACGTGATGTCCGAATTCGCAGACAAAATTAGGTAATAACAGGAAATACATGCAAAGCAATATAAGGTATATGTATAGAGTGGAAATTGTAATCGTTGCTCGCTCGCTCCGCTCGCTCGAAAAATTCTAGTCGAACCTCACAACCGATCCGAAACGTTAGCAAATTTGAAATAAGTCGCCTCCTTATAGAATTAGGAACGCAAGAGGGATTGGTTTTAGGATATTCAATTGTTTTCTAGCGAGCGCAGCGAGCGAGGGTCGCGTAAAGGTGTGTCACAAAGCAACAGTTTGGCATAGGGACATTGAAATATTCGCACCAGCCCGAGGAGCCGAAAATCTTTATCGAACTGCGTACTGACAAAAGTTTACAGTTTATCAATAGTTTTACATAAATAGTAATATTTCCACATAGTACAGTGCAACGTGAGGTCCGAAATCGCTGACAAAATTAGGCAATAACAGGAAATACATGCAAGGCAATATAAGGTATATGTATAGCGTGGAAATAGTAATCGTTGTTCGCTCGCTCCGCTCTCTCGTAATAATCTAGTCCAACCTCACGACCGATCCGACTCGTTAGCAAATTTGAAATAGGTCGCCTCCTTATCGAATGACGAACGCAAGAGGGCTTGGTTTTAGGTTAGGCTATAGTTTTCGAGCGAGCGCAGCGAGCGAGGGACGCGTAAAGGTGTGTCACAAAGCAACCGTTTGGCACATAGGGAAATTGAAATATTCGCACCAGCCCGAGGAGCCGGAAGTCTTTATCAAATTTCGTACTGACAAAAGTTTACAGTTTATCAATAGTTTTACATAAATAGTGATATTTCCACATACTACAGTGCAACGTGAGGTCCAAAATCGCATTTCATATTAGGTAATAACAGGAAATATATGCAAGGAAATATATCGCAAATGTATAGTTTGGAAATTGTAATCGTTGCTCGCTCGTACCGCTCGCTCGTAAAAATCTAGTCGTACCTCACATCCGATCCGACACGATCGCAAATTTGAAATAAGTCGCCTCCTTATCGATTAACGAACGCAAGAGGGATTGGTTTTACGTTAGGCTATAGTCTTCGAGCGAGCGCAGCGAGCGAGGGACGCGTAAAGGTGTGTCACAAACCAACGGTTTGGCACATAGATACCTTGAAATATTCGCACCGTCCCGAGGAGCCGCAAGTATTTATCGAATTGCGTACTGACAAAAGTTTACAGTTTATCAATAGTTTTACATAAATAGTAATATTTCCACATAGTACAGTGCAACGTGAGGTCCGAAATCGCTGACACAATTAGGCAATTACAGGAAATACATGCAAGGCAGTATAAGGTATATGTATAGAGTGGAAATTGTAATCGTTGCTCGCTCGCTCCGCTCGCTCGTAAAAATCTAGTCCAACCTCACAACCGATCCGACACGTTCGAAAATTTAAAATAAGTCGCCTGCTTATCGAATAACGAACGCAAGGGGGCTTGGTTTTAGGTTAGGCTATAGTTTTCGAGCGAGCGCAGCGAGCGAGGGACGCGTAAAGGTGTGTCACAAAGCAACCGTTTGGCACATAGGGACATTGAAATATTCGCACCAGCCCGAGGAGCCGGAAGTCTTTATCAAATTTCGTACTGACAAAAGTTTACAGTTTATCAATAGTTTTACATAAATAGTGATATTTCCACATACTACAGTGCAACGTGAGGTCCAAAATCGCATTTCATATTAGGTAATAACAGGAAATATATGCAAGGAAATATATCGCAAATGTATAGTTTGGAAATTGTAATCGTTGCTCGCTCGTACCGCTCGCTCGTAAAAATCTAGTCGTACCTCACATCCGATCCGACACGATCGCAAATTTGAAATAAGTCGCCTCCTTATCGATTAACGAACGCAAGAGGGATTGGTTTTACGTTAGGCTATAGTCTTCGAGCGAGCGCAGCGAGCGAGGGACGCGTAAAGGTGTGTCACAAACCAACGGTTTGGCACATAGATACCTTGAAATATTCGCACCGTCCCGAGGAGCCGCAAGTATTTATCGAATTGCGTACTGACAAAAGTTTACAGTTTATCAATAGTTTTACATAAATAGTAATATTTCCACATAGTACAGTGCAACGTGAGGTCCGAAATCGCTGACACAATTAGGCAATTACATGAAATACATGCAAGGCAGTATAAGGTATATGTATAGAGTGGAAATTGTAATCGTTGCTCGCTCGCTCCGCTCGCTCGTAAAAATCTAGTCCAACCTCACAACCGATCCGACACGTTCGAAAATTTAAAATAAGTCGCCTGCTTATCGAATAACGAACGCAAGGGGGCTTGGTTTTAGGTTAGGCTATAGTTTTCGAGCGAGCGCAGCGAGCGAGGGACGCGTAAAGGTGTGTCACAAAGCAACCGTTTGGCACATAGGGACATTGAAATATTCGCACCAGCCCGAGGAGCCGGAAGTCTTTATCGAATTTCGTACTGACAAAAGTTTACAGTTTATCAATGGTTTTACATAAATAGTAATATTTCCACATAGTACAGTGCAACGTGAGGTCCGAAATCGCTGACAAAATTAGGCAATAGCAGGAAATGCATGCAAGATAGTATAAGGTATATGTATAGAGTGGAAATTGTAATCGTTGCTCGCTCGCTCCGCTCGCTCGTAAAAATCTGGTCCTACCTCACATCCGATTCGACACGATCGCAAATTTGAAATAAGTCGCCTCCTTATCGAATGACGAACGCAAGAGGGCTTGGTTTTAGGTTAGGCTATAGTTTTCGAGCGAGCGCAGCGAGCGAGGGACGCGTAAAGGTGTGTCACAAAGCAACCGTTTGGCACATAGGGACATTGAAATATTCGCACCAGCCCGAGGAGCCGGAAGTCTTTATCAAATTTCGTACTGACAAAAGTTTACAGTTTATCAATAGTTTTACATAAATAGTGATATTTCCACATACTACAGTGCAACGTGAGGTCCAAAATCGCATTTCATATTAGGTAATAACAGGAAATATATGCAAGGAAATATATCGCAAATGTATAGTTTGGAAATTGTAATCGTTGCTCGCTCGTACCGCTCGCTCGTAAAAATCTAGTCGTACCTCACATCCGATCCGACACGATCGCAAATTTGAAATAAGTCGCCTCCTTATCGATTAACGAACGCAAGAGGGATTGGTTTTACGTTAGGCTATAGTCTTCGAGCGAGCGCAGCGAGCGAGGGACGCGTAAAGGTGTGTCACAAACCAACGGTTTGGCACATAGATACCTTGAAATATTCGCACCGTCCCGAGGAGCCGCAAGTATTTATCGAATTGCGTACTGACAAAAGTTTACAGTTTATCAATAGTTTTACATAAATAGTAATATTTCCAAATAGTACAGTGCAACGTGAGGTCCGAAATCGCTTACAAAATTAGGCAATAACTGGAAATACATGCAAGGCAATATAAGGTACATGTATAGAGTGGAAATTGTAATCGTTGCTCGCTCGTAAAAATCTAGTCCTACCACACATCCGATCCGACACGATTGCAAATTTGAAATAAGTCGCCTCCTTATCGAATAACGAACGCAAGAGGGATTGGTTTTAGGTTAGGCTATAGTTTTCGAGCGAGCGCAGCGAGCGAGGGACGCGTAAAGGTGTGTCACAAAGCAACCGTTTGGCACATAGGGACATTGAAATATTCGCACCAGCCCGAGGAGCCGGAAGTCTTTATCAAATTTCGTACTGACAAAAGTTTACAGTTTATCAATAGTTTTACATAAATAGTGATATTTCCACATACTACAGTGCAACGTGAGGTCCAAAATCGCATTTCATATTAGGTAATAACAGGAAATATATGCAAGGAAATATATCGCAAATGTATAGTTTGGAAATTGTAATCGTTGCTCGCTCGTACCGCTCGCTCGTAAAAATCTAGTCGTACCTCACATCCGATCCGACACGATCGCAAATTTGAAATAAGTCGCCTCCTTATCGATTAACGAACGCAAGAGGGATTGGTTTTACGTTAGGCTATAGTCTTCGAGCGAGCGCAGCGAGCGAGGGACGCGTAAAGGTGTGTCACAAACCAACGGTTTGGCACATAGATACCTTGAAATATTCGCACCGTCCCGAGGAGCCGCAAGTATTTATCGAATTGCGTACTGACAAAAGTTTACAGTTTATCAATAGTTTTACATAAATAGTAATATTTCCAAATAGTACAGTGCAACGTGAGGTCCGAAATCGCTTACAAAATTAGGCAATAACTGGAAATACATGCAAGGCAATATAAGGTACATGTATAGAGTGGAAATTGTAATCGTTGCTCGCTCGTAAAAATCTAGTCCTACCACACATCCGATCCGACACGATTGCAAATTTGAAATAAGTCGCCTCCTTATCGAATAACGAACGCAAGAGGGATTGGTTGTAGGTTAGGCTATAGTTTTCGAGCGAGCGCAGCGAGCGAGGGACTCGTAAAGGTGTGTCACACACCAACGGTTTGGCACATACGGACCTTGAAATATTCGCACCATCCCGAGGAGCCGCAAGTATTTATCGAATTGCGTACTGACAAAAGTTTACAGTTTATCAATAGTTTTACATAAATAGTAATATTTCCACATAGTACAGTGCATAGTGATGTCAGAATTCGCAGACAAAATTAGGTAATAACAGGAAATACATGCAAGGCAATATAAGGTATATGTATAGAGTGGAAATTGTAATCGTTGCTCGCTCGCTCCGCTCGCTCGTAAAAATCTAGTCCAACCTCACAACCGATCCGACACTATCGCAAATTTGAAATAAGTCGCCTCCTTATCGAATAACGAACGCAAGAGGGATTGGTTTTAGGTTAGGCTATAGTTTTCGAGCGAGCGCAGCGAGCGAGGGACGCGTATAGGTGTGTCACAAACCGACGGTTTGGCACATAGGGGCCTTGAAATATTCGCACCGTCCCGAGGAGCCGCAAGTATTTATCGAATTGCGTACTGACAAAAGTTTACAGTTTATCAATAGTTTTACATAAATAGTAATATTTCCACATAGTACAGTGCAACGTGAGGTCCGAAATCGCTCACGAAATTAGGCAATAACAGGAAATACATGCAAGGCAGTATAAGGTATATGTATAGCGTGGAAATTGTAATCGTTGCTCGCTCGCTCCGCTCGCTCGTGAAAATCTAGTCCTACCTCACATCCGATCCGACACGATTGCAAATTTGAAATAAGTCGCCTCCTTATCGAATAACGAACGCAAGAGGGATTGGTTGTAGGTTAGGCTATAGTTTTCGAGCGAGCGCAGCGAGCGAGGGACGCGTAAAGGTGTGTCACACACCAACGGTTTGGCACATAGGGACCTTGAAATATTCGCACCATCCCGAGGAGCCGCAAGTATTTATCGAACTGCGTACTGACAAAAATTTACAGTTTATCAATAGTTTTACATAAATGGTAATATTTCCACATAGTACAGTGCAACGTGATGTCCGAATTCGCAGACAAAATTAGGTAATAACAGGAAATACATGCAAAGCAATATAAGGTATATGTATAGAGTGGAAATTGTAATCGTTGCTCGCTCGCTCCGCTCGCTCGAAAAATTCTAGTCGAACCTCACAACCGATCCGAAACGTTAGCAAATTTGAAATAAGTCGCCTCCTTATAGAATTAGGAACGCAAGAGGGATTGGTTTTAGGATATTCAATTGTTTTCTAGCGAGCGCAGCGAGCGAGGGTCGCGTAAAGGTGTGTCACAAAGCAACAGTTTGGCATAGGGACATTGAAATATTCGCACCAGCCCGAGGAGCCGAAAATCTTTATCGAACTGCGTACTGACAAAAGTTTACAGTTTATCAATAGTTTTACATAAATAGTAATATTTCCACATAGTACAGTGCAACGTGAGGTCCGAAATCGCTGACAAAATTAGGCAATAACAGGAAATACATGCAAGGCAATATAAGGTATATGTATAGCGTGGAAATAGTAATCGTTGTTCGCTCGCTCCGCTCTCTCGTAATAATCTAGTCCAACCTCACGACCGATCCGACTCGTTAGCAAATTTGAAATAGGTCGCCTCCTTATCGAATGACGAACGCAAGAGGGCTTGGTTTTAGGTTAGGCTATAGTTTTCGAGCGAGCGCAGCGAGCGAGGGACGCGTAAAGGTGTGTCACAAAGCAACCGTTTGGCACATAGGGACATTGAAATATTCGCACCAGCCCGAGGAGCCGGAAGTCTTTATCAAATTTCGTACTGACAAAAGTTTACAGTTTATCAATAGTTTTACATAAATAGTGATATTTCCACATACTACAGTGCAACGTGAGGTCCAAAATCGCATTTCATATTAGGTAATAACAGGAAATATATGCAAGGAAATATATCGCAAATGTATAGTTTGGAAATTGTAATCGTTGCTCGCTCGTACCGCTCGCTCGTAAAAATCTAGTCGTACCTCACATCCGATCCGACACGATCGCAAATTTGAAATAAGTCGCCTCCTTATCGATTAACGAACGCAAGAGGGATTGGTTTTACGTTAGGCTATAGTCTTCGAGCGAGCGCAGCGAGCGAGGGACGCGTAAAGGTGTGTCACAAACCAACGGTTTGGCACATAGATACCTTGAAATATTCGCACCGTCCCGAGGAGCCGCAAGTATTTATCGAATTGCGTACTGACAAAAGTTTACAGTTTATCAATAGTTTTACATAAATAGTAATATTTCCACATAGTACAGTGCAACGTGAGGTCCGAAATCGCTGACACAATTAGGCAATTACAGGAAATACATGCAAGGCAGTATAAGGTATATGTATAGAGTGGAAATTGTAATCGTTGCTCGCTCGCTCCGCTCGCTCGTAAAAATCTAGTCCAACCTCACAACCGATCCGACACGTTCGAAAATTTAAAATAAGTCGCCTGCTTATCGAATAACGAACGCAAGGGGGCTTGGTTTTAGGTTAGGCTATAGTTTTCGAGCGAGCGCAGCGAGCGAGGGACGCGTAAAGGTGTGTCACAAAGCAACCGTTTGGCACATAGGGACATTGAAATATTCGCACCAGCCCGAGGAGCCGGAAGTCTTTATCAAATTTCGTACTGACAAAAGTTTACAGTTTATCAATAGTTTTACATAAATAGTGATATTTCCACATACTACAGTGCAACGTGAGGTCCAAAATCGCATTTCATATTAGGTAATAACAGGAAATATATGCAAGGAAATATATCGCAAATGTATAGTTTGGAAATTGTAATCGTTGCTCGCTCGTACCGCTCGCTCGTAAAAATCTAGTCGTACCTCACATCCGATCCGACACGATCGCAAATTTGAAATAAGTCGCCTCCTTATCGATTAACGAACGCAAGAGGGATTGGTTTTACGTTAGGCTATAGTCTTCGAGCGAGCGCAGCGAGCGAGGGACGCGTAAAGGTGTGTCACAAACCAACGGTTTGGCACATAGATACCTTGAAATATTCGCACCGTCCCGAGGAGCCGCAAGTATTTATCGAATTGCGTACTGACAAAAGTTTACAGTTTATCAATAGTTTTACATAAATAGTAATATTTCCAAATAGTACAGTGCAACGTGAGGTCCGAAATCGCTTACAAAATTAGGCAATAACTGGAAATACATGCAAGGCAATATAAGGTACATGTATAGAGTGGAAATTGTAATCGTTGCTCGCTCGTAAAAATCTAGTCCTACCACACATCCGATCCGACACGATTGCAAATTTGAAATAAGTCGCCTCCTTATCGAATAACGAACGCAAGAGGGATTGGTTGTAGGTTAGGCTATAGTTTTCGAGCGAGCGCAGCGAGCGAGGGACTCGTAAAGGTGTGTCACACACCAACGGTTTGGCACATACGGACCTTGAAATATTCGCACCATCCCGAGGAGCCGCAAGTATTTATCGAATTGCGTACTGACAAAAGTTTACAGTTTATCAATAGTTTTACATAAATAGTAATATTTCCACATAGTACAGTGCATCGTGATGTCAGAATTCGCAGACAAAATTAGGTAATAACAGGAAATACATGCAAGGCAATATAAGGTATATGTATAGAGTGGAAATTGTAATCGTTGCTCGCTCGCTCCGCTCGCTCGTAAAAATCTAGTCCAACCTCACAACCGATCCGACACTATCGCAAATTTGAAATAAGTCGCCTCCTTATCGAATAACGAACGCAAGAGGGATTGGTTTTAGGTTAGGCTATAGTTTTGGAGCGAGCGCAGCGAGCGAGGGACGCGTATAGGTGTGTCACAAACCGACGGTTTGGCACATAGGGACCTTGAAATATTCGCACCGTCCCGAGGAGCCGCAAGTATTCATCGAATTGCGTACTGACAAAAGTTTACAGTTTATCAATAGTTTTACATAAATAGTAATATTTCCACATAGTACAGTGCAACGTGAGGTCCGAAATCGCTCACGAAATTAGGCAATAACAGGAAATACATGCAAGGCAGTATAAGGTATATGTATAGCGTGGAAATTGTAATCGTTGCTCGCTCGCTCCGCTCGCTCGTGAAAATCTAGTCCTACCTCACATCCGATCCGACACGATTGCAAATTTGAAATAAGTCGCCTCCTTATCGAATAACGAACGCAAGAGGGATTGGTTGTAGGTTAGGCTATAGTTTTCGAGCGAGCGCAGCGAGCGAGGGACGCGTAAAGGTGTGTCACACACCAACGGTTTGGCACATAGGGACCTTGAAATATTCGCACCATCCCGAGGAGCCGCAAGTATTTATCGAACTGCGTACTGACAAAAATTTACAGTTTATCAATAGTTTTACATAAATGGTAATATTTCCACATAGTACAGTGCAACGTGATGTCCGAATTCGCAGACAAAATTAGGTAATAACAGGAAATACATGCAAAGCAATATAAGGTATATGTATAGAGTGGAAATTGTAATCGTTGCTCGCTCGCTCCGCTCGCTCGAAAAATTCTAGTCGAACCTCACAACCGATCCGAAACGTTAGCAAATTTGAAATAAGTCGCCTCCTTATAGAATTAGGAACGCAAGAGGGATTGGTTTTAGGATATTCAATTGTTTTCTAGCGAGCGCAGCGAGCGAGGGTCGCGTAAAGGTGTGTCACAAAGCAACAGTTTGGCATAGGGACATTGAAATATTCGCACCAGCCCGAGGAGCCGAAAATCTTTATCGAACTGCGTACTGACAAAAGTTTACAGTTTATCAATAGTTTTACATAAATAGTAATATTTCCACATAGTACAGTGCAACGTGAGGTCCGAAATCGCTGACAAAATTAGGCAATAACAGGAAATACATGCAAGGCAATATAAGGTATATGTATAGCGTGGAAATAGTAATCGTTGTTCGCTCGCTCCGCTCTCTCGTAATAATCTAGTCCAACCTCACGACCGATCCGACTCGTTAGCAAATTTGAAATAGGTCGCCTCCTTATCGAATAACGAACGCAAGAGGGCTTGGTTTTAGGTTAGGCTATCGTTTTCGAGCGAGCGCAGCGAGCGAGGGACGCGTAAAGGTGTGTCACAAAGCAACCGTTTGGCACATAGGGACATTGAAATATTCGCACCAGCCCGAGGAGCCGCTAGTCTTTATCGAATTGCGTACTGACAAAAGTTTACAGTTTATCAATAGTTTTACATAAATAGTAATATTTCCACATAGTACAGTGCAACGTGAGGTCCAAAATCGCATTTCAAATTAGGTAATAACAGGAAATATATCCAAGGTAATAAATCGCAAATATATATTTTGGAAATTGTAATCGTTGCTCGCTCGCTCCGCTCGCTCGTGAAAATCTAGTCCTACCTCACAACCGAACCGACACGTGACCAAATTCGAAATAAGTCGCCTCCTTATCGAATAACGAACGCAAGAGGGATGGTTTTAGGTTAGGCTATCGTTTTCGAGCGAGCGCAGCGAGCGAGGGACGCGTAAAGGTGTGTCACAAAGCAACCGTTTGGCACATAGGGACATTGAAATATTCGCACCAGCCCGAGGAGCCGCTAGTCTTTATCGAATTGCGTACTGACAAAAGTTTACAGTTTATCAATAGTTTTACATAAATAGTAATATTTCCACACAGTACAGTGCAACGTGAGGTCCAAAATCGCATTTCAAATTAGGTAATAACAGGAAATATATGCAAGGTAATATATCGCAAATTTATAGTTTGGAAACTGTAATCGTTTCTCGCTCGCACCGCTCGCTCGTAAAAATCTAGTCCAACCTCACAACCGATCCGACACGTTCGAAAATTTAAAATAAGTCGCCTCCTTATCGAATTACGAACGCAAGAGGGATTGGTTTTAGGATAGGCTATAGTTTTCGAACGAGCGCAGCGAGCGAGGGTCGCGTAATGGTGTGTCACAAGGCAACCGTTTGGCACATAGGGACATTGAAATATTCGCACCAGCCCGAGGAGCCGCTAGTCTTTATCGAATTGCGTACTGACAAAAGTTTACAGTTTATCAATAGTTTTACATAAATAGTAATATTTCCACATAGTACAATGCAACGTGAGGTCCGAAGTCGCTGACAAAATTAGACAATAACAGGAAATACATGCAAGGCAGTATAAGGTATATGTACAGAGTGGAAATTGTAATCGTTGCTCGCTCGCTCCGCTCGCTCGTGAAAATCTAGTCCTACCTCACAACCGAACCGACACGTGACCAAATTCGAAATAAGTCGCCTCCTTATCGAATAACGAACGCAAGAGGGATGGTTTTAGGTTAGGCTATCGTTTTCGAGCGAGCGCAGCGACCGAGGGAAGCGTAAAGGTGTGTCACAAACCAACGGTTTGGCACATAGGGACATTGAAATATTCGCACCAGCCCGAGGAGCCGCTAGTCTTTATCGAATTGCGTACTGACAAAAGTTTACAGTTTATCAATAGTTTTACATAAATAGTAATATTTCCACATAGTACAGTGCAACGTGAGGTCCAAAATCGCATTTCAAATTAGGTAATAACAGGAAATATATGCAAGGTAATATATCGCAAATGTATAGTTTGGAAATTGTAATCGATGCTCGCTCGCTCCGCTCGCCCGTAAAAATCTAGTCCAACCTCACAACCGATCCGACACGTTCGAAAATTTAAAATAAGTCGCCTCCTTATCGAATTACGAACGCAAGAGGGATTGGTTTTAGGATAGGCTATAGTTTTCGAGCGAGCGCAGCGAGCGAGGGACGCGTAAAGGTGTGCCACAAACCACCGGTTTGGCACATAGGGACATTGAAATATTCGCACCAGCCCGAGGAGCCGGAAGTCTTTATCGAATTTCGTACTGACAAAAGTTTACAGTTTATCAATGGTTTTACATAAATAGTAATATTTCCACATAGTACAGTGCAACGTGAGGTCCGAAATCGCTGACAAAATTAGGCAATAGCAGGAAATGCATGCAAGATAGTATAAGGTATATGTATAGAGTGGAAATTGTAATCGTTGCTCGCTCGCTCCGCTCGCTCGTAAAAATCTGGTCCTACCTCACATCCGATTCGACACGATCGCAAATTTGAAATAAGTCGCCTCCTTATCGAATGACGAACGCAAGAGGGCTTGGTTTTAGGTTAGGCTATAGTTTTCGAGCGAGCGCAGCGAGCGAGGGACGCGTAAAGGTGTGTCACAAAGCAACCGTTTGGCACATAGGGACATTGAAATATTCGCACCAGCCCGAGGAGCCGGAAGTCTTTATCAAATTTCGTACTGACAAAAGTTTACAGTTTATCAATAGTTTTACATAAATAGTGATATTTCCACATACTACAGTGCAACGTGAGGTCCAAAATCGCATTTCATATTAGGTAATAACAGGAAATATATGCAAGGAAATATATCGCAAATGTATAGTTTGGAAATTGTAATCGTTGCTCGCTCGTACCGCTCGCTCGTAAAAATCTAGTCGTACCTCACATCCGATCCGACACGATCGCAAATTTGAAATAAGTCGCCTCCTTATCGATTAACGAACGCAAGAGGGATTGGTTTTACGTTAGGCTATAGTCTTCGAGCGAGCGCAGCGAGCGAGGGACGCGTAAAGGTGTGTCACAAACCAACGGTTTGGCACATAGATACCTTGAAATATTCGCACCGTCCCGAGGAGCCGCAAGTATTTATCGAATTGCGTACTGACAAAAGTTTACAGTTTATCAATAGTTTTACATAAATAGTAATATTTCCAAATAGTACAGTGCAACGTGAGGTCCGAAATCGCTTACAAAATTAGGCAATAACTGGAAATACATGCAAGGCAATATAAGGTACATGTATAGAGTGGAAATTGTAATCGTTGCTCGCTCGTAAAAATCTAGTCCTACCACACATCCGATCCGACACGATTGCAAATTTGAAATAAGTCGCCTCCTTATCGAATAACGAACGCAAGAGGGATTGGTTGTAGGTTAGGCTATAGTTTTCGAGCGAGCGCAGCGAGCGAGGGACTCGTAAAGGTGTGTCACACACCAACGGTTTGGCACATACGGACCTTGAAATATTCGCACCATCCCGAGGAGCCGCAAGTATTTATCGAATTGCGTACTGACAAAAGTTTACAGTTTATCAATAGTTTTACATAAATAGTAATATTTCCACATAGTACAGTGCATAGTGATGTCAGAATTCGCAGACAAAATTAGGTAATAACAGGAAATACATGCAAGGCAATATAAGGTATATGTATAGAGTGGAAATTGTAATCGTTGCTCGCTCGCTCCGCTCGCTCGTAAAAATCTAGTCCAACCTCACAACCGATCCGACACTATCGCAAATTTGAAATAAGTCGCCTCCTTATCGAATAACGAACGCAAGAGGGATTGGTTTTAGGTTAGGCTATAGTTTTCGAGCGAGCGCAGCGAGCGAGGGACGCGTATAGGTGTGTCACAAACCGACGGTTTGGCACATAGGGACCTTGAAATATTCGCACCGTCCCGAGGAGCCGCAAGTATTTATCGAATTGCGTACTGACAAAAGTTTACAGTTTATCAATAGTTTTACATAAATAGTAATATTTCCACATAGTACAGTGCAACGTGAGGTCCGAAATCGCTCACGAAATTAGGCAATAACAGGAAATACATGCAAGGCAGTATAAGGTATATGTATAGCGTGGAAATTGTAATCGTTGCTCGCTCGCTCCGCTCGCTCGTGAAAATCTAGTCCTACCTCACATCCGATCCGACACGATTGCAAATTTGAAATAAGTCGCCTCCTTATCGAATAACGAACGCAAGAGGGATTGGTTGTAGGTTAGGCTATAGTTTTCGAGCGAGCGCAGCGAGCGAGGGACGCGTAAAGGTGTGTCACACACCAACGGTTTGGCACATAGGGACCTTGAAATATTCGCACCATCCCGAGGAGCCGCAAGTATTTATCGAACTGCGTACTGACAAAAATTTACAGTTTATCAATAGTTTTACATAAATGGTAATATTTCCACATAGTACAGTGCAACGTGATGTCCGAATTCGCAGACAAAATTAGGTAATAACAGGAAATACATGCAAAGCAATATAAGGTATATGTATAGAGTGGAAATTGTAATCGTTGCTCGCTCGCTCCGCTCGCTCGAAAAATTCTAGTCGAACCTCACAACCGATCCGAAACGTTAGCAAATTTGAAATAAGTCGCCTCCTTATAGAATTAGGAACGCAAGAGGGATTGGTTTTAGGATATTCAATTGTTTTCTAGCGAGCGCAGCGAGCGAGGGTCGCGTAAAGGTGTGTCACAAAGCAACAGTTTGGCATAGGGACATTGAAATATTCGCACCAGCCCGAGGAGCCGAAAATCTTTATCGAACTGCGTACTGACAAAAGTTTACAGTTTATCAATAGTTTTACATAAATAGTAATATTTCCACATAGTACAGTGCAACGTGAGGTCCGAAATCGCTGACAAAATTAGGCAATAACAGGAAATACATGCAAGGCAATATAAGGTATATGTATAGCGTGGAAATAGTAATCGTTGTTCGCTCCCTCCGCTCTCTCGTAATAATCTAGTCCAACCTCACGACCGATCCAACTCGTTAGCAAATTTGAAATAGGTCGCCTCCTTATCGAATGACGAACGCAAGAGGCCTTGGTTTTAGGTTAGGCTATAGTTTTCGAGCGAGCGCAGCGAGCGAGGGACGCGTAAAGGTGTGTCACAAAGCAACCGTTTGGCACATAGGGACATTGAAATATTCGCACCAGCCCGAGGAGCCGGAAGTCTTTATCAAATTTCGTACTGACAAAAGTTTACAGTTTATCAATAGTTTTACATAAATAGTGATATTTCCACATACTACAGTGCAACGTGAGGTCCAAAATCGCATTTCATATTAGGTAATAACAGGAAATATATGCAAGGAAATATATCGCAAATGTATAGTTTGGAAATTGTAATCGTTGCTCGCTCGTACCGCTCGCTCGTAAAAATCTAGTCGTACCTCACATCCGATCCGACACGATCGCAAATTTGAAATAAGTCGCCTCCTTATCGATTAACGAACGCAAGAGGGATTGGTTTTACGTTAGGCTATAGTCTTCGAGCGAGCGCAGCGAGCGAGGGACGCGTAAAGGTGTGTCACAAACCAACGGTTTGGCACATAGATACCTTGAAATATTCGCACCGTCCCGAGGAGCCGCAAGTATTTATCGAATTGCGTACTGACAAAAGTTTACAGTTTATCAATAGTTTTACATAAATAGTAATATTTCCACATAGTACAGTGCAACGTGAGGTCCGAAATCGCTGACACAATTAGGCAATTACAGGAAATACATGCAAGGCAGTATAAGGTATATGTATAGAGTGGAAATTGTAATCGTTGCTCGCTCGCTCCGCTCGCTCGTAAAAATCTAGTCCAACCTCACAACCGATCCGACACGTTCGAAAATTTAAAATAAGTCGCCTGCTTATCGAATAACGAACGCAAGGGGGCTTGGTTTTAGGTTAGGCTATAGTTTTCGAGCGAGCGCAGCGAGCGAGGGACGCGTAAAGGTGTGTCACAAAGCAACCGTTTGGCACATAGGGACATTGAAATATTCGCACCAGCCCGAGGAGCCGGAAGTCTTTATCAAATTTCGTACTGACAAAAGTTTACAGTTTATCAATAGTTTTACATAAATAGTGATATTTCCACATACTACAGTGCAACGTGAGGTCCAAAATCGCATTTCATATTAGGTAATAACAGGAAATATATGCAAGGAAATATATCGCAAATGTATAGTTTGGAAATTGTAATCGTTGCTCGCTCGTACCGCTCGCTCGTAAAAATCTAGTCGTACCTCACATCCGATCCGACACGATCGCAAATTTGAAATAAGTCGCCTCCTTATCGATTAACGAACGCAAGAGGGATTGGTTTTACGTTAGGCTATAGTCTTCGAGCGAGCGCAGCGAGCGAGGGACGCGTAAAGGTGTGTCACAAACCAACGGTTTGGCACATAGATACCTTGAAATATTCGCACCGTCCCGAGGAGCCGCAAGTATTTATCGAATTGCGTACTGACAAAAGTTTACAGTTTATCAATAGTTTTACATAAATAGTAATATTTCCAAATAGTACAGTGCAACGTGAGGTCCGAAATCGCTTACAAAATTAGGCAATAACTGGAAATACATGCAAGGCAATATAAGGTACATGTATAGAGTGGAAATTGTAATCGTTGCTCGCTCGTAAAAATCTAGTCCTACCACACATCCGATCCGACACGATTGCAAATTTGAAATAAGTCGCCTCCTTATCGAATAACGAACGCAAGAGGGATTGGTTGTAGGTTAGGCTATAGTTTTCGAGCGAGCGCAGCGAGCGAGGGACTCGTAAAGGTGTGTCACACACCAACGGTTTGGCACATACGGACCTTGAAATATTCGCACCATCCCGAGGAGCCGCAAGTATTTATCGAATTGCGTACTGACAAAAGTTTACAGTTTATCAATAGTTTTACATAAATAGTAATATTTCCACATAGTACAGTGCATCGTGATGTCAGAATTCGCAGACAAAATTAGGTAATAACAGGAAATACATGCAAGGCAATATAAGGTATATGTATAGAGTGGAAATTGTAATCGTTGCTCGCTCGCTCCGCTCGCTCGTAAAAATCTAGTCCAACCTCACAACCGATCCGACACTATCGCAAATTTGAAATAAGTCGCCTCCTTATCGAATAACGAACGCAAGAGGGATTGGTTTTAGGTTAGGCTATAGTTTTGGAGCGAGCGCAGCGAGCGAGGGACGCGTATAGGTGTGTCACAAACCGACGGTTTGGCACATAGGGACCTTGAAATATTCGCACCGTCCCGAGGAGCCGCAAGTATTCATCGAATTGCGTACTGACAAAAGTTTACAGTTTATCAATAGTTTTACATAAATAGTAATATTTCCACATAGTACAGTGCAACGTGAGGTCCGAAATCGCTCACGAAATTAGGCAATAACAGGAAATACATGCAAGGCAGTATAAGGTATATGTATAGCGTGGAAATTGTAATCGTTGCTCGCTCGCTCCGCTCGCTCGTGAAAATCTAGTCCTACCTCACATCCGATCCGACACGATTGCAAATTTGAAATAAGTCGCCTCCTTATCGAATAACGAACGCAAGAGGGATTGGTTGTAGGTTAGGCTATAGTTTTCGAGCGAGCGCAGCGAGCGAGGGACGCGTAAAGGTGTGTCACACACCAACGGTTTGGCACATAGGGACCTTGAAATATTCGCACCATCCCGAGGAGCCGCAAGTATTTATCGAACTGCGTACTGACAAAAATTTACAGTTTATCAATAGTTTTACATAAATGGTAATATTTCCACATAGTACAGTGCAACGTGATGTCCGAATTCGCAGACAAAATTAGGTAATAACAGGAAATACATGCAAAGCAATATAAGGTATATGTATAGAGTGGAAATTGTAATCGTTGCTCGCTCGCTCCGCTCGCTCGAAAAATTCTAGTCGAACCTCACAACCGATCCGAAACGTTAGCAAATTTGAAATAAGTCGCCTCCTTATAGAATTAGGAACGCAAGAGGGATTGGTTTTAGGATATTCAATTGTTTTCTAGCGAGCGCAGCGAGCGAGGGTCGCGTAAAGGTGTGTCACAAAGCAACAGTTTGGCATAGGGACATTGAAATATTCGCACCAGCCCGAGGAGCCGAAAATCTTTATCGAACTGCGTACTGACAAAAGTTTACAGTTTATCAATAGTTTTACATAAATAGTAATATTTCCACATAGTACAGTGCAACGTGAGGTCCGAAATCGCTGACAAAATTAGGCAATAACAGGAAATACATGCAAGGCAATATAAGGTATATGTATAGCGTGGAAATAGTAATCGTTGTTCGCTCGCTCCGCTCTCTCGTAATAATCTAGTCCAACCTCACGACCGATCCGACTCGTTAGCAAATTTGAAATAGGTCGCCTCCTTATCGAATAACGAACGCAAGAGGGCTTGGTTTTAGGTTAGGCTATCGTTTTCGAGCGAGCGCAGCGAGCGAGGGACGCGTAAAGGTGTGTCACAAAGCAACCGTTTGGCACATAGGGACATTGAAATATTCGCACCAGCCCGAGGAGCCGCTAGTCTTTATCGAATTGCGTACTGACAAAAGTTTACAGTTTATCAATAGTTTTACATAAATAGTAATATTTCCACATAGTACAGTGCAACGTGAGGTCCAAAATCGCATTTCAAATTAGGTAATAACAGGAAATATATCCAAGGTAATAAATCGCAAATATATATTTTGGAAATTGTAATCGTTGCTCGCTCGCTCCGCTCGCTCGTGAAAATCTAGTCCTACCTCACAACCGAACCGACACGTGACCAAATTCGAAATAAGTCGCCTCCTTATCGAATAACGAACGCAAGAGGGATGGTTTTAGGTTAGGCTATCGTTTTCGAGCGAGCGCAGCGAGCGAGGGACGCGTAAAGGTGTGTCACAAAGCAACCGTTTGGCACATAGGGACATTGAAATATTCGCACCAGCCCGAGGAGCCGCTAGTCTTTATCGAATTGCGTACTGACAAAAGTTTACAGTTTATCAATAGTTTTACATAAATAGTAATATTTCCACACAGTACAGTGCAACGTGAGGTCCAAAATCGCATTTCAAATTAGGTAATAACAGGAAATATATGCAAGGTAATATATCGCAAATTTATAGTTTGGAAACTGTAATCGTTTCTCGCTCGCACCGCTCGCTCGTAAAAATCTAGTCCAACCTCACAACCGATCCGACACGTTCGAAAATTTAAAATAAGTCGCCTCCTTATCGAATTACGAACGCAAGAGGGATTGGTTTTAGGATAGGCTATAGTTTTCGAACGAGCGCAGCGAGCGAGGGTCGCGTAATGGTGTGTCACAAGGCAACCGTTTGGCACATAGGGACATTGAAATATTCGCACCAGCCCGAGGAGCCGCTAGTCTTTATCGAATTGCGTACTGACAAAAGTTTACAGTTTATCAATAGTTTTACATAAATAGTAATATTTCCACATAGTACAATGCAACGTGAGGTCCGAAGTCGCTGACAAAATTAGACAATAACAGGAAATACATGCAAGGCAGTATAAGGTATATGTACAGAGTGGAAATTGTAATCGTTGCTCGCTCGCTCCGCTCGCTCGTGAAAATCTAGTCCTACCTCACAACCGAACCGACACGTGACCAAATTCGAAATAAGTCGCCTCCTTATCGAATAACGAACGCAAGAGGGATGGTTTTAGGTTAGGCTATCGTTTTCGAGCGAGCGCAGCGACCGAGGGAAGCGTAAAGGTGTGTCACAAACCAACGGTTTGGCACATAGGGACATTGAAATATTCGCACCAGCCCGAGGAGCCGCTAGTCTTTATCGAATTGCGTACTGACAAAAGTTTACAGTTTATCAATAGTTTTACATAAATAGTAATATTTCCACATAGTACAGTGCAACGTGAGGTCCAAAATCGCATTTCAAATTAGGTAATAACAGGAAATATATGCAAGGTAATATATCGCAAATGTATAGTTTGGAAATTGTAATCGATGCTCGCTCGCTCCGCTCGCCCGTAAAAATCTAGTCCAACCTCACAACCGATCCGACACGTTCGAAAATTTAAAATAAGTCGCCTCCTTATCGAATTACGAACGCAAGAGGGATTGGTTTTAGGATAGGCTATAGTTTTCGAGCGAGCGCAGCGAGCGAGGGACGCGTAAAGGTGTGCCACAAACCACCGGTTTGGCACATAGGGACATTGAAATATTCGCACCAGCCCGAGGAGCCGGAAGTCTTTATCGAATTTCGTACTGACAAAAGTTTACAGTTTATCAATAGCTTTACATAAATAGTAATTTTTCCACATAGTACAGTGCAACGTGAGGTCCGAAATCGCTGACAAAATTAGGCAATAACAGGAAATACATGCAAGGCAATATAAGGTATATGTATAGCGTGGATATAGTAATCGTTGCTCGCTCGCTCCGCTCGCTCGTACAAATCTAGTCCAACCTCACAACCGACCCGACTCGTTAGCAAATTTGAAATAGGTCGCCTCCTTATCGAATAACGAACGCAAGAGGGCTTGGTTTTATGTTAGGCAATAGTTTTCGAGCGAGCGCAGCGAGCGAGGGACGCGTAAAGGTGTGTCACAAAGCAACCGTTTGGCACATAGGGACATTGAAATATTCGCACCAGCCCGAGGAGCCGCTAGTCTTTATCGAATTGCGTACTGACAAAAGTTTACAGTTTATCAATAGTTTTACATAAATAGTAATATTTCCACATAGTACAGTGCAACGTGAGGTCCAAAATCGCATTTCAAATTAGGTAATAACAGGAAATATATGCAAGATAATATATCGCAAATGTATAGTTTGGAAATTGTAATCGTTTTTCGCTCGCTCCGCTCGCTCGTAAAAATCTAGTCCAACCTCACAACCGATCCGAAACGTTCGAAAATTTAAAATAAGTCGCCTCCTTATCGAATAACGAACGCAAGAGGGATGGTTTTAGGTTAGGCTATCGTTTTCGAGCGAGCGCAGCGGCCGAGGTACGCGTAAAGGTGTGTCACAAACCAACGGTTTGGCACATAGGGACATTGAAATATTCGCACCAGCCCGAGGAGCCGCTAGTCTTTATCGAATTGCGTACTGACAAAAGTTTACAGTTTATCAATAGTTTTACATAAATAGTAATATTTCCACATAGTAAAGTGCAACGTGAGGTCCAAAATCGCATTTCAAATTAGGTAATAACAGGAAATATATGCAAGGTAATATATCGCAAATGTATAGTTTGGAAATTGTAATCGTTTCTCGCTCGCTCCGCTCGCTCGTAAAAATCTAGTCCAACCTCACAACCGGTCCGACACGTTCGAAAATTTAAAGTAAATCGCCTCCTTATCGAATTACGAACGCAAGAGGGATTGGTTTTAGGATAGGCTATTGTTTTCGAGCGAGCGCAGCGAGCGAGTGTCGCGTAAAGGTGTGTCACAAAGCAACCGTTTGGCACATAGGGACATTGAAATATTCGCACCAGCCCGAGGAGCCGGAAGTCTTTATCGAATTTCGTACTGACAAAAGTTTACAGTTTATCAATAGCTTTACATAAATAGTAATTTTTCCATATAGTACAGTGCAACGTGAGAACCAAAATCGCATTTCAAATTAGGCAATACCAGGAAATATATGCAAGGTAATATATCGCAAATGTATAGTTTGGAAATTGTAATCGTTTCTCGCTCGCTCCGCTCGCTCGTAAAAATCTAGTCCAACCTCACAACCGATCCGACACGTTCGAAAATTTAAAGTAAGTCGCCTCCTTATCGAATTACGAACGCAAGAGGGATTGGTTTTAGGATAGGCTATAGTTTTCGAGCGAGCGCAGCGAGCGAGGGACGCGTAAAGGTGTGCCACAAACCACCGGTTTGGCACATAGGGACATTGAAATATTCGCACCAGCCCGAGGAGCCGGAAGTTTTTATCGAATTTCGTCCTGACAAAAGTTTACAGTTTATCAATAGCTTTATATAAATAGTAATTTTTCCACATAGTACAGTGCAACGTGAGGTCCGAAATCGCTGACAAAATTAGGCAATAACAGGAAATACATGCAAGGCAATATAATTTATATGTACAGCGTGGAAATAGTAATCGTTGCTCGCTCGCTCCGCTCGCTCGTAGAAATCTAGTCCAACCTCACAACCGATCCGACTCGTTAGCAAATTTGAAATAGGTCGCCTCCTTATCGAATAACGAACGCAAGAGGGCTTGGTTTTACGTTAGGCAATAGTTTTCGAGCGAGCGCATCGAGCGAGGGACGCGTAAAGGTGTGTCACAAAGCAACCGTTTGGCACATAGGGACATTGCAATATTCGCATCAGCCCAAGGAGCCGCTAGTCTTTATCGAATTGCGTACTGACAAAAGTTTACAGTTTATCACTAGTTTTACATAAATAGTAATATTTCCACATAGTACAGTGCAACGTGAGGTCCAAAATCGCATTTCAAATTAGGTAATAACAGGAAATATATGCAAGGTAATATATCGCAAATGTATAGTTTGGAAATTGTAATCGTTGCTCGCTCGCTCCGCTCGCTCGTGAAAATCTAGTCCTACCTCACAACGGAACCGACACGTGACCAAATTCGAAATAAGTCGCCTCCTTATCGAATAACGAACGCAAGAGGGATGGTTTTAGGTTAGGCTATCGTTTTCGAGCGAGCGCAGCGACCGGGGGACGCGTAAAGGTGTGTCACAAAGCAACCGTTTGGCACATAGTGACATTGAAATATTCGCACCAGCCCGAGGAGCCGCTAGTCTTTATCGAATTGCGTACTGACAAAAGTTTACAGTTTATCAATAGTTTTACATAAATAGTAATATTTCCACACAGTACAGTGCAACGTGAGGTCCAAAATCGCATTTCAAATTAGGTAATAACAGGAAATATATGCAAGGTAATATATCGCAAATTTATAGTTTGGAAACTGTAATCGTTTCTCGCTCGCACCGCTCGCTCGTAAAAATCTAGTCCAACCTCACAACCGATCCGACACGTTCGAAAATTTAAAATAAGTCGCCTCCTTATCGAATTACGAACGCAAGAGGGATTGGTTTTAGGATAGGCTATAGTTTTCGAACGAGCGCAGCGAGCGAGGGTCGCGTAATGGTGTGTCACAAGGCAACCGTTTGGCACATAGGGACATTGAAATATTCGCACCAGCCCGAGGAGCCGCTAGTCTTTATCGAATTGCGTACTGACAAAAGTTTACAGTTTATCAATAGTTTTACATAAATAGTAATATTTCCACATAGTACAATGCAACGTGAGGTCCGAAATCGCTGACAAAATTAGGCAATAACAGGAAATACATGCAAGGCAGTATAAGGTATATGTACAGAGTGGAAATTGTAATCGTTGCTCGCTCGCTCCGCTCGCTCGTGAAAATCTAGTCCTACCTCACAACCGAACCGACACGTGACCAAATTCGAAATAAGTCGCCTCCTTATCGAATAACGAACGCAAGAGGGATGGTTTTAGGTTAGGCTATCGTTTTCGAGCGAGCGCAGCGACCGAGGGAAGCGTAAAGGTGTGTCACAAACCAACGGTTTGGCACATAGGGACATTGAAATATTCGCACCAGCCCGAGGAGCCGCTAGTCTTTATCGAATTGCGTACTGACAAAAGTTTACAGTTTATCAATAGTTTTACATAAATAGTAATATTTCCACATAGTACAGTGCAACGTGAGGTCCAAAATCGCATTTCAAATTAGGTAATAACAGGAAATATATGCAAGGTAATATATCGCAAATGTATAGTTTGGAAATTGTAATCGATGCTCGCTCGCTCCGCTCGCCCGTAAAAATCTAGTCCAACCTCACAACCGATCCGACACGTTCGAAAATTTAAAATAAGTCGCCTCCTTATCGAATTACGAACGCAAGAGGGATTGGTTTTAGGATAGGCTATAGTTTTCGAGCGAGCGCAGCGAGCGAGGGACGCGTAAAGGTGTGCCACAAACCACCGGTTTGGCACATAGGGACATTGAAATATTCGCACCAGCCCGAGGAGCCGGAAGTCTTTATCGAATTTCGTACTGACAAAAGTTTACAGTTTATCAATAGCTTTACATAAATAGTAATTTTTCCACATAGTACAGTGCAACGTGAGGTCCGAAATCGCTGACAAAATTAGGCAATAACAGGAAATACATGCAAGGCAATATAAGGTATATGTATAGCGTGGATATAGTAATCGTTGCTCGCTCGCTCCGCTCGCTCGTACAAATCTAGTCCAACCTCACAACCGACCCGACTCGTTAGCAAATTTGAAATAGGTCGCCTCCTTATCGAATAACGAACGCAAGAGGGCTTGGTTTTATGTTAGGCAATAGTTTTCGAGCGAGCGCAGCGAGCGAGGGACGCGTAAAGGTGTGTCACAAAGCAACCGTTTGGCACATAGGGACATTGAAATATTCGCACCAGCCCGAGGAGCCGCTAGTCTTTATCGAATTGCGTACTGACAAAAGTTTACAGTTTATCAATAGTTTTACATAAATAGTAATATTTCCACATAGTACAGTGCAACGTGAGGTCCAAAATCGCATTTCAAATTAGGTAATAACAGGAAATATATGCAAGATAATATATCGCAAATGTATAGTTTGGAAATTGTAATCGTTTTTCGCTCGCTCCGCTCGCTCGTAAAAATCTAGTCCAACCTCACAACCGATCCGAAACGTTCGAAAATTTAAAATAAGTCGCCTCCTTATCGAATAACGAACGCAAGAGGGATGGTTTTAGGTTAGGCTATCGTTTTCGAGCGAGCGCAGCGGCCGAGGTACGCGTAAAGGTGTGTCACAAACCAACGGTTTGGCACATAGGGACATTGAAATATTCGCACCAGCCCGAGGAGCCGCTAGTCTTTATCGAATTGCGTACTGACAAAAGTTTACAGTTTATCAATAGTTTTACATAAATAGTAATATTTCCACATAGTAAAGTGCAACGTGAGGTCCAAAATCGCATTTCAAATTAGGTAATAACAGGAAATATATGCAAGGTAATATATCGCAAATGTATAGTTTGGAAATTGTAATCGTTTCTCGCTCGCTCCGCTCGCTCGTAAAAATCTAGTCCAACCTCACAACCGATCCGACACGTTCGAAAATTTAAAGTAAATCGCCTCCTTATCGAATTACGAACGCAAGAGGGATTGGTTTTAGGATAGGCTATAGTTTTCGAGCGAGCGCAGCGAGCGAGTGTCGCGTAAAGGTGTGTCACAAAGCAACCGTTTGGCACATAGGGACATTGAAATATTCGCACCAGCCCGAGGAGCCGGAAGTCTTTATCGAATTTCGTACTGACAAAAGTTTACAGTTTATCAATAGCTTTACATAAATAGTAATTTTTCCATATAGTACAGTGCAACGTGAGAACCAAAATCGCATTTCAAATTAGGCAATACCAGGAAATATATGCAAGGTAATATATCGCAAATGTATAGTTTGGAAATTGTAATCGTTTCTCGCTCGCTCCGCTCGCTCGTAAAAATCTAGTCCAACCTCACAACCGATCCGACACGTTCGAAAATTTAAAGTAAGTCGCCTCCTTATCGAATTACGAACGCAAGAGGGATTGGTTTTAGGATAGGCTATAGTTTTCGAGCGAGCGCAGCGAGCGAGGGACGCGTAAAGGTGTGCCACAAACCACCGGTTTGGCACATAGGGACATTGAAATATTCGCACCAGCCCGAGGAGCCGGAAGTTTTTATCGAATTTCGTCCTGACAAAAGTTTACAGTTTATCAATAGCTTTATATAAATAGTAATTTTTCCACATAGTACAGTGCAACGTGAGAACCAAAATCGCATTTCAAATTAGGTAATAACAGGAAATATATGCAAGGTAATATATCGCAAATGTATAGTTTGGAAATTGTAATCGTTGCTCGCTCGCTCCGCTCGCTCGTGAAAATCTAGTCCTACCTCACAACGGAACCGACACGTGACCAAATTCGAAATAAGTCGCCTCCTTATCGAATAACGAACGCAAGAGGGATGGTTTTAGGTTAGGCTATCGTTTTCGAGCGAGCGCAGCGACCGGGGGACGCGTAAAGGTGTGTCACAAAGCAACCGTTTGGCACATAGTGACATTGAAATATTCGCACCAGCCCGAGGAGCCGCTAGTCTTTATCGAATTGCGTACTGACAAAAGTTTACAGTTTATCAATAGTTTTACATAAATAGTAATATTTCCACACAGTACAGTGCAACGTGAGGTCCAAAATCGCATTTCAAATTAGGTAATAACAGGAAATATATGCAAGGTAATATATCGCAAATTTATAGTTTGGAAACTGTAATCGTTTCTCGCTCGCACCGCTCGCTCGTAAAAATCTAGTCCAACCTCACAACCGATCCGACACGTTCGAAAATTTAAAATAAGTCGCCTCCTTATCGAATTACGAACGCAAGAGGGATTGGTTTTAGGATAGGCTATAGTTTTCGAACGAGCGCAGCGAGCGAGGGTCGCGTAATGGTGTGTCACAAGGCAACCGTTTGGCACATAGGGACATTGAAATATTCGCACCAGCCCGAGGAGCCGCTAGTCTTTATCGAATTGCGTACTGACAAAAGTTTACAGTTTATCAATAGTTTTACATAAATAGTAATATTTCCACATAGTACAATGCAACGTGAGGTCCGAAATCGCTGACAAAATTAGGCAATAACAGGAAATACATGCAAGGCAGTATAAGGTATATGTACAGAGTGGAAATTGTAATCGTTGCTCGCTCGCTCCGCTCGCTCGTGAAAATCTAGTCCTACCTCACAACCGAACCGACACGTGACCAAATTCGAAATAAGTCGCCTCCTTATCGAATAACGAACGCAAGAGGGATGGTTTTAGGTTAGGCTATCGTTTTCGAGCGAGCGCAGCGACCGAGGGAAGCGTAAAGGTGTGTCACAAACCAACGGTTTGGCACATAGGGACATTGAAATATTCGCACCAGCCCGAGGAGCCGCTAGTCTTTATCGAATTGCGTACTGACAAAAGTTTACAGTTTATCAATAGTTTTACATAAATAGTAATATTTCCACATAGTACAGTGCAACGTGAGGTCCAAAATCGCATTTCAAATTAGGTAATAACAGGAAATATATGCAAGGTAATATATCGCAAATGTATAGTTTGGAAATTGTAATCGATGCTCGCTCGCTCCGCTCGCCCGTAAAAATCTAGTCCAACCTCACAACCGATCCGACACGTTCGAAAATTTAAAATAAGTCGCCTCCTTATCGAATTACGAACGCAAGAGGGATTGGTTTTAGGATAGGCTATAGTTTTCGAGCGAGCGCAGCGAGCGAGGGACGCGTAAAGGTGTGCCACAAACCACCGGTTTGGCACATAGGGACATTGAAATATTCGCACCAGCCCGAGGAGCCGGAAGTCTTTATCGAATTTCGTACTGACAAAAGTTTACAGTTTATCAATAGCTTTACATAAATAGTAATTTTTCCACATAGTACAGTGCAACGTGAGGTCCGAAATCGCTGACAAAATTAGGCAATAACAGGAAATACATGCAAGGCAATATAAGGTATATGTATAGCGTGGATATAGTAATCGTTGCTCGCTCGCTCCGCTCGCTCGTACAAATCTAGTCCAACCTCACAACCGACCCGACTCGTTAGCAAATTTGAAATAGGTCGCCTCCTTATCGAATAACGAACGCAAGAGGGCTTGGTTTTATGTTAGGCAATAGTTTTCGAGCGAGCGCAGCGAGCGAGGGACGCGTAAAGGTGTGTCACAAAGCAACCGTTTGGCACATAGGGACATTGAAATATTCGCACCAGCCCGAGGAGCCGCTAGTCTTTATCGAATTGCGTACTGACAAAAGTTTACAGTTTATCAATAGTTTTACATAAATAGTAATATTTCCACATAGTACAGTGCAACGTGAGGTCCAAAATCGCATTTCAAATTAGGTAATAACAGGAAATATATGCAAGATAATATATCGCAAATGTATAGTTTGGAAATTGTAATCGTTTTTCGCTCGCTCCGCTCGCTCGTAAAAATCTAGTCCAACCTCACAACCGATCCGAAACGTTCGAAAATTTAAAATAAGTCGCCTCCTTATCGAATAACGAACGCAAGAGGGATGGTTTTAGGTTAGGCTATCGTTTTCGAGCGAGCGCAGCGGCCGAGGTACGCGTAAAGGTGTGTCACAAACCAACGGTTTGGCACATAGGGACATTGAAATATTCGCACCAGCCCGAGGAGCCGCTAGTCTTTATCGAATTGCGTACTGACAAAAGTTTACAGTTTATCAATAGTTTTACATAAATAGTAATATTTCCACATAGTAAAGTGCAACGTGAGGTCCAAAATCGCATTTCAAATTAGGTAATAACAGGAAATATATGCAAGGTAATATATCGCAAATGTATAGTTTGGAAATTGTAATCGTTTCTCGCTCGCTCCGCTCGCTCGTAAAAATCTAGTCCAACCTCACAACCGATCCGACACGTTCGAAAATTTAAAGTAAATCGCCTCCTTATCGAATTACGAACGCAAGAGGGATTGGTTTTAGGATAGGCTATAGTTTTCGAGCGAGCGCAGCGAGCGAGTGTCGCGTAAAGGTGTGTCACAAAGCAACCGTTTGGCACATAGGGACATTGAAATATTCGCACCAGCCCGAGGAGCCGGAAGTCTTTATCGAATTTCGTACTGACAAAAGTTTACAGTTTATCAATAGCTTTACATAAATAGTAATTTTTCCATATAGTACAGTGCAACGTGAGAACCAAAATCGCATTTCAAATTAGGCAATACCAGGAAATATATGCAAGGTAATATATCGCAAATGTATAGTTTGGAAATTGTAATCGTTTCTCGCTCGCTCCGCTCGCTCGTAAAAATCTAGTCCAACCTCACAACCGATCCGACACGTTCGAAAATTTAAAGTAAGTCGCCTCCTTATCGAATTACGAACGCAAGAGGGATTGGTTTTAGGATAGGCTATAGTTTTCGAACGAGCGCAGCGAGCGAGGGTCGCGTAATGGTGTGTCACAAGGCAACCGTTTGGCACATAGGGACATTGAAATATTCGCACCAGCCCGAGGAGCCGCTAGTCTTTATCGAATTGCGTACTGACAAAAGTTTACAGTTTATCAATAGTTTTACATAAATAGTAATATTTCCACATAGTACAATGCAACGTGAGGTCCGAAATCGCTGACAAAATTAGGCAATAACAGGAAATACATGCAAGGCAGTATAAGGTATATGTACAGAGTGGAAATTGTAATCGTTGCTCGCTCGCTCCGCTCGCTCGTGAAAATCTAGTCCTACCTCACAACCGAACCGACACGTGACCAAATTCGAAATAAGTCGCCTCCTTATCGAATAACGAACGCAAGAGGGATGGTTTTAGGTTAGGCTATCGTTTTCGAGCGAGCGCAGCGACCGAGGGAAGCGTAAAGGTGTGTCACAAACCAACGGTTTGGCACATAGGGACATTGAAATATTCGCACCAGCCCGAGGAGCCGCTAGTCTTTATCGAATTGCGTACTGACAAAAGTTTACAGTTTATCAATAGTTTTACATAAATAGTAATATTTCCACATAGTACAGTGCAACGTGAGGTCCAAAATCGCATTTCAAATTAGGTAATAACAGGAAATATATGCAAGGTAATATATCGCAAATGTATAGTTTGGAAATTGTAATCGATGCTCGCTCGCTCCGCTCGCCCGTAAAAATCTAGTCCAACCTCACAACCGATCCGACACGTTCGAAAATTTAAAATAAGTCGCCTCCTTATCGAATTACGAACGCAAGAGGGATTGGTTTTAGGATAGGCTATAGTTTTCGAGCGAGCGCAGCGAGCGAGGGACGCGTAAAGGTGTGCCACAAACCACCGGTTTGGCACATAGGGACATTGAAATATTCGCACCAGCCCGAGGAGCCGGAAGTCTTTATCGAATTTCGTACTGACAAAAGTTTACAGTTTATCAATAGCTTTACATAAATAGTAATTTTTCCACATAGTACAGTGCAACGTGAGGTCCGAAATCGCTGACAAAATTAGGCAATAACAGGAAATACATGCAAGGCAATATAAGGTATATGTATAGCGTGGATATAGTAATCGTTGCTCGCTCGCTCCGCTCGCTCGTACAAATCTAGTCCAACCTCACAACCGACCCGACTCGTTAGCAAATTTGAAATAGGTCGCCTCCTTATCGAATAACGAACGCAAGAGGGCTTGGTTTTATGTTAGGCAATAGTTTTCGAGCGAGCGCAGCGAGCGAGGGACGCGTAAAGGTGTGTCACAAAGCAACCGTTTGGCACATAGGGACATTGAAATATTCGCACCAGCCCGAGGAGCCGCTAGTCTTTATCGAATTGCGTACTGACAAAAGTTTACAGTTTATCAATAGTTTTACATAAATAGTAATATTTCCACATAGTACAGTGCAACGTGAGGTCCAAAATCGCATTTCAAATTAGGTAATAACAGGAAATATATGCAAGATAATATATCGCAAATGTATAGTTTGGAAATTGTAATCGTTTTTCGCTCGCTCCGCTCGCTCGTAAAAATCTAGTCCAACCTCACAACCGATCCGAAACGTTCGAAAATTTAAAATAAGTCGCCTCCTTATCGAATAACGAACGCAAGAGGGATGGTTTTAGGTTAGGCTATCGTTTTCGAGCGAGCGCAGCGGCCGAGGTACGCGTAAAGGTGTGTCACAAACCAACGGTTTGGCACATAGGGACATTGAAATATTCGCACCAGCCCGAGGAGCCGCTAGTCTTTATCGAATTGCGTACTGACAAAAGTTTACAGTTTATCAATAGTTTTACATAAATAGTAATATTTCCACATAGTAAAGTGCAACGTGAGGTCCAAAATCGCATTTCAAATTAGGTAATAACAGGAAATATATGCAAGGTAATATATCGCAAATGTATAGTTTGGAAATTGTAATCGTTTCTCGCTCGCTCCGCTCGCTCGTAAAAATCTAGTCCAACCTCACAACCGATCCGACACGTTCGAAAATTTAAAGTAAATCGCCTCCTTATCGAATTACGAACGCAAGAGGGATTGGTTTTAGGATAGGCTATAGTTTTCGAGCGAGCGCAGCGAGCGAGTGTCGCGTAAAGGTGTGTCACAAAGCAACCGTTTGGCACATAGGGACATTGAAATATTCGCACCAGCCCGAGGAGCCGGAAGTCTTTATCGAATTTCGTACTGACAAAAGTTTACAGTTTATCAATAGCTTTACATAAATAGTAATTTTTCCATATAGTACAGTGCAACGTGAGAACCAAAATCGCATTTCAAATTAGGCAATACCAGGAAATATATGCAAGGTAATATATCGCAAATGTATAGTTTGGAAATTGTAATCGTTTCTCGCTCGCTCCGCTCGCTCGTAAAAATCTAGTCCAACCTCACAACCGATCCGACACGTTCGAAAATTTAAAGTAAGTCGCCTCCTTATCGAATTACGAACGCAAGAGGGATTGGTTTTAGGATAGGCTATAGTTTTCGAGCGAGCGCAGCGAGCGAGGGACGCGTAAAGGTGTGCCACAAACCACCGGTTTGGCACATAGGGACATTGAAATATTCGCACCAGCCCGAGGAGCCGGAAGTTTTTATCGAATTTCGTCCTGACAAAAGTTTACAGTTTATCAATAGCTTTATATAAATAGTAATTTTTCCACATAGTACAGTGCAACGTGAGGTCCAAAATCGCATTTCAAATTAGGTAATAACAGGAAATATATGCAAGGTAATATATCGCAAATGTATAGTTTGGAAATTGTAATCGTTTCTCGCTCGCTCCGCTCGCTCGTAAAAATCTAGTCCAACCTCACAACCGATCCGACACGTTCGAAAATTTAAAATATGTCGCCTCCTTATCGAATAACGAACGCAAGAGGGATGGTTTTAGGTTAGGCTATCGTTTTCGAGCGAGCGCAGCGGCCGAGGTACGCGTAAAGGTGTGTCACAAACCAACGGTTTGGCACATAGGGACATTGAAATATTCGCACCAGCCCGAGGAGCCGCTAGTCTTTATCGAATTGCGTACTGACAAAAGTCTACAGTTTATCAATAGTTTTACATAAATAGTAATATTTCCACATAGTACAGTGCAACGTGAGGTCCAAAATCGCATTTCAAATTAGGTAATAACAGGAAATATATGCAAGGTAATATATCGCAAATATATAGTTTGGAAATTGTAATCGTTGCTCGCTCGCTCCGCTCGCTCGTGAAAATCTAGTCCTACCTCACAACCGAACCGACACGTGACCAAATTCGAAATAAGTCGCCTCCTTATCGAATAACGAACGCAAGAGGGCTTGGTTTTATGTTAGGCAATAGTTTTCGAGCGAGCGCATCGAGCGAGGGACGCGTAAAGGTGTGTCACAAAGCAACCGTTTGGCACATAGGGACATTGAAATATTCGCATCAGCCCAAGGAGCCGCTAGTCTTTATCGAATTGCGTACTGACAAAAGTTTACAGTTTATCAATAGTTTTACATAAATAGTAATATTTCCACATAGTACAGTGCAACGTGAGGTCCAAAATCGCATTTCAAATTAGGTAATAACAGGAAATATATGCAAGGTAATATATCGCAAACATATAGTTTGGAAATTGTAATCGTTGCTAGCTCGCTCCGCTCGCTCATGAAAATCTAGTCCTACCTCACAACCGAACCGACACGTGACCACATTCGAAATAAGTCGCCTCCTTATCGAATAACGAACGCAAGAGGGATGGTTTTAGGTTAGGCTATCGTTTTCGTGCGAGCGCAGCGACCGAGGGACGCGTAAAGGTGTGTCACAAACCAACGGTTTGGCACATAGGGACATTGAAATATTCGCACCAGCCCGTGGAGCCGGAAGATTTTATCGAATTTCGTACTGACAAAAGTTTACAGTTTATCAATAGCTTTACATAAATAGTAATTTTTCCACATAGTACAGTGCAACGTGAGGTCCGAAATCGCTGACAAAATTAGGCAATAACAGGAAATACATGCAAGGCAATATAATTTATATGTATAGCGTGGAAATAGTAATCGTTGCTCGCTCGCTCCGCTCGCTCGTAGAAATCTAGTCCAACCTCACAACCGATCCGACTCGTTAGCAAATTTGAAATAGGTCGCCTCCTTATCGAATAACGAACGCAAGATGGCTTGGTTTTATGTTAGGCAATAGTTTTCGAGCGAGCGCATCGAGCGAGGGACGCGTAAAGGTGTGTCACAAAGCAACCGTTTGGCACATAGGGACATTGAAATATTCGCAGCAGCCCGAGGAGCCGCTAGTCTTTATCGAATTGCGTACTGACAAAAGTTTACAGCTTATCAATAGTTTTACATAAATAGTAATATTTCCACATAGTACAGTGCAACGTGAGGTCCAAAATCGCATTTCAAATTAGGTAATAACAGGAAATATATGCAAGGTAATATATCGCAAATATATAGTTTGGAAATTGTAATCGTTGCTCGCTCGCTCCGCTCGCTCGTGAAAATCTAGTCCTACCTCACAACCGAACCGACACGTGACCAAATTCGAAATAAGTCGACTCCTTATCGAATAACGAACGCAAGAGGGATGGTTTTAGGTTAGGCTATCGTTTTCGAGCGAGCGCAGCGACCGAGGGACGCGTAAAGGTGTGTCACAAACCAACGGTTTGGCACATAGGGACATTGAAATATTCGCACCAGCCCGAGGAGCCGAAAATCTTTATCGAACTGCGTACTGACAAAAGTTTACAGTTTATCAATAGCTTTACATAAATAGTAATATTTCCACATAATACAGTGCAACGTGAGGTCCAAAATCGCATTTCAAATTAGGTAATAACAGGAAATATATGCAAGGTAATATATCGCAAATGTATAGTTTGGAAATTGTAATCGTTGCTCGCTCGCTCCGCTCGCTCGTAAAAATCTAGTCCAACCTCACAACCGATCCGACACGTTCGAAAATTTAAAATAAGTCGCCTCCTTATCGAATTACGAACGCAAGAGTGATTGGTTTTAGGATAGGCTATAGTTTTCGAGCGAGCGCAGCGAGCGAGGTTCGCGTAAAGGTGTGTCACAAACCAACGGTTTGGCACATAGGGACATTGAAATATTCGCACCAGCCCGAGGTGCCGAAAATCTTTATCGAACTGCGTACTGACAAAAGTTTACAATTTATCAATAGTTTTACATAAATGGTAATATTTCCACATAGTACAGTGCAACGTGAGGTCCAAAATCGCATTTCAAATTAGGTAATAACAGGAAATATATGCAAGGTAATATATCGCAAATGTATAGTTTGGAAATTGTAATCGTTGCTCGCTCGCTCCGCTCGTTCGTGAAAATCTAGTCCTACCTCACATACGAACCGACACGTGACCAAATTCGAAATAAGTCGCCTCCTTATCGAATAACGAACGCAAGAGGGATGGTTTTAGGTTAGGCTATCGTTTTCGAGCGAGCGCAGCGACCGAGGGACGCGTAAAGGTGTGTCACAAACCAACGGTTTGGCACATAGGGACATTGAAATATTCGCACCAGCCCGAGGAGCCGCAAGTCTTTATCGAATTGCGTACTGACAAAAGTTTACAGTTTATCAATAGTTTTACATAAATAGTAATATTTCCACATAGTACTGTGCAACGTGAGGTCCAAAATCGCATTTCAAATTAGGTAATAACAGGAAATATATGCAAGGTAATATATCGCAAATGTATAGTTTGGAAATTGTAATCGTTTCTCGCTCGCTCCGCTCGCTCGTAAAAATCTAGTCCAACCTCACAACCGATCCGACACGTTCGAAAATTTAAAGTAAGTCGCCTCCTTATCGAATTACGAACGCAAGAGGGATTGGTTTTAGGATAGGCTATAGTTTTCGAGCGAGCGCAGCGAGCGAGGGACGCTTAAAGATGTGCCACAAACCACCGGTTTGGCACATAGGGACATTGAAATATTCGCACCAGCCCGAGGAGCCGGAAGTTTTTATCGAATTTCGTACTGACAAAAGTTTACAGTTTATCAATAGCTTTACATAAATAGTAATTATTCCACATAGTACAGTGCAACGTGAGGTCCGAAATCGCTGACAAAATTAGGCTATAACAGGAAATACATGCAAGGCAGTATAATTTATATGTATAGCGTGGAAATAGTAATCGTTGCTCGCTCGCTCCGCTCGCTCGTAGAAATCTAGTCCAACCTCACAACCGATCCGACTCGTTAGCAAATTTGAAATAGGTCGCCTCCTTATCGAATAACGAACGCAAGAGGGCTTGGTTTTATGTTAGGCAATAGTTTTCGAGCGAGCGCATCGAGCGAGGGACGCGTAAAGGTGTGTCACAAAGCAACCGTTTGGCACATAGGGACATTGAAATATTCGCATCAGCCCGAGGAGCCGCTAGTCTTTATCGAATTGCGTACTGACAAAAGTCTACAGTTTATCAATAGTTTTACATAAATAGTAATATTTCCACATAGTACAGTGCAACGTGAGGTCCAAAATCGCTGACAAAATTAGGCAATATCAGGAAATACATGCAAGGCAATATAAGGTATATGTATAGCGTGGAAATAGTAATCGTTGCTCGCTCGCTCCGCTCGCTCGTAAAAATCTAGTCCAACCTCACAATCGATCCGACTCGTTAGCAAATTTGAAATAGGTCGCCTCCTTATCGAATAACGAACGCAAGAGGGCTTGGTTTTAGGTTAGGCGATAGTTTTCGAGCGAGCGCAGCGAGCGAGGGACGCGTAAAGGTGTGTCACAAAGCAACCGTTTGGCACATAGGGACATTGAAATATTCGCACCAGCCCGAGGAGCCGAAAATCTTTATCGAACTGCGTACTGACAGAAGTTTACAGTTTATCAATAGTTTTACATAAATAGTAATATTTCCACATAGTACAGTGCAACGTGAGGTCCAAAATCGCATTTCAAATTAGGTAATAACAGGAAATATATGCAAGGTAATATATCGCAAATGTATAGTTTGGAAATTGTAATCGTTGCTCGCTCGCTCCGCACGCTCGTAAAAATCTAGTCCAACCTCACAACCGATCCGACACGTTCGAAAATTTAAAATAAGTCGCCTCCTTATCGAATTACGAACGCAAGAGGGATTGGTTTTAGGATAGGCTATAGTTTTCGAACGAGGGCAGCGAGCGAGGGTCGCGTAATGGTGTGTCACAAAGCAACCGTTTGGCACATAGGGACATTGAAATATTCGCACCAGCCCGAGGAGCCGCTAGTCTTTAGCGAATTGCGTACTGACAAAAGTTTACAGTTTATCAATAGTTTTACATAAATAGTAATATTTCCACATAGTACAATGCAACGTGAGGTCCGAAATCGCTGACAAAATTAGGCAATAACAGGAAATACATGCAAGGCAGTATAAGGTATATGTATAGAGTGGAAATTGTAATCGTTGCTCGCTCGCTCCGCTCGCTCGTGAAAATCTAGTCCTACATCACAACCGAACCGACACGTGACCAAATTCGAAATAAGTCGCCTCCTTATCGAATAACGAACGCAAGAGGGATGGTTTTAGGTTAGGCTATCGTTTTCGAGCGAGCGCAGCGACCGAGGGAAGCGTAAAGGTGTGTCACAAACCAACGGTTTGGCACATAGGGACATTGAAATATTCGCACCAGCCCGAGGAGCCGCTAGTCTTTATCGAATTGCGTACTGACAAAAGTTTACAGTTTATCAATAGTTTTACATAAATAGTAATATTTCCACATAGTACTGTGCAACGTGAGGTCCAAAATCGCATTTCAAATTAGGTAATAACAGGAAATATATGCAAGGTAATATATCGCAAATGTATAGTTTGGAAATAGTAATCGTTTCTCGCTCGCTCCGCTCGCTCGTAAAAATCTAGTCCAACCTCACAATCGATCCGACTCGTTAGCAAATTTGAAATAGGTCGCCTCCTTATCGAATAACGAACGCAAGAGGGCTTGGTTTTAGGTTAGGCGATAGTTTTCGAGCGAGCGCAGCGAGCGAGGGACGCGTAAAGGTGTGTCACAAAGCAACCGTTTGGCACATAGGGACATTGAAATATTCGCACCAGCCCGAGGAGCCGAAAATCTTTATCGAACTGCGTACTGACAGAAGTTTACAGTTTATCAATAGTTTTACATAAATAGTAATATTTCCACATAGTACAGTGCAACGTGAGGTCCAAAATCGCATTTCAAATTAGGTAATAACAGGAAATATATGCAAGGTAATATATCGCAAATGTATAGTTTGGAAATTGTAATCGTTGCTCGCTCGCTCCGCTCGCTCGTAAAAATCTAGTCCAACCTCACAACCGATCCGACACGTTCGAAAATTTAAAATAAGTCGCCTCCTTATCGAATTACGAACGCAAGAGGGATTGGTTTTAGGATAGGCTATAGTTTTCGAACGAGTGCAGCGAGCGAGGGTCGCGTAATGGTGTGTCACAAAGCAACCGTTTGGCACATAGGGACATTGAAATATTCGCACCAGCCCGAGGAGCCGCTAGTCTTTAGCGAATTGCGTACTGACAAAAGTTTACAGTTTATCAATAGTTTTACATAAATAGTAATATTTCCACATAGTACAATGCAACGTGAGGTCCGAAATCGCTGACAAAATTAGGCAATAACAGGAAATACATGCAAGGCAGTATAAGGTATATGTATAGAGTGGAAATTGTAATCGTTGCTCGCTCGCTCCGCTCGCTCGTGAAAATCTAGTCCTACATCACAACCGAACCGACACGTGACCAAATTCGAAATAAGTCGCCTCCTTATCGAATAACGAACGCAAGAGGGATGGTTTTAGGTTAGGCTATCGTTTTCGAGCGAGCGCAGCGACCGAGGGAAGCGTAAAGGTGTGTCACAAACCAACGGTTTGGCACATAGGGACATTGAAATATTCGCACCAGCCCGAGGAGCCGCTAGTCTTTATCGAATTGCGTACTGACAAAAGTTTACAGTTTATCAATAGTTTTACATAAATAGTAATATTTCCACATAGTACTGTGCAACGTGAGGTCCAAAATCGCATTTCAAATTAGGTAATAACAGGAAATATATGCAAGGTAATATATCGCAAATGTATAGTTTGGAAATTGTAATCGTTTCTCGCTCGCTCCGCTCGCTCGTAAAAATCTAGTCCAACCTCACAACCGATCCGACACGTTCGAAAATTTAAAGTAAGTCGCCTCCTTATCGAATTACGAACGCAAGAGGGATTGGTTTTAGGATAGGCTATAGTTTTCGAGCGAGCGCAGCGACCGAGGGACGCGTAAAGGTGTGTCACAAACCAACGGTTTGGCACATAGGGACATTGAAATATTCGCACCAGCCCGAGGAGCCGAAAATCTTTATCGAACTGCGTACTGACAAAAGTTTACAGTTTATCAATAGTTTTACATAAATAGTAATATTTCCACATAGTACAGTGCAACGTGAGGTCCAAAATCGCATTTCAAATTAGGTAATAACAGGAAATATATGCAAGGTAATATATCGCAAATGTATAGTTTGGAAATTGTAATCGTTTCTCGCTCGCTCCGCTCGCTCGTGAAAATCTAGTCCTACCTCACAACCGATCCGACGCGTTCGAAATTTTAAAATAAGTCGCCTCCTTATCGAATAACGAACGTAAGATGGATTGGTTTTAGGTTAGGCTATAGTTTTTGAGCGAGCGCAGCGAGCGAGGGACGCGTAAAGGTGTGTCACACACCAACGGTTTGGCACATAGGGACCTTGAAATATTCGCACCATCCCGTGGAGCCGCAAGTATATATCGAATTGCGTACTGACAAAAGTTTACAGTTTATCAATAGTTTTACATAAAGAGTAATATTTCCACATAGTACAGTGCAACGTGAGGTCCGAAATCGCTGACAAAATTAGGCAATAACAGGAAATACATGCAAGGCAATATAAGGTATATGTATAGAGTGGAAATTGTAATCGTTGCTCGCTCGCTCCGCTCGCTCGAAAAAATCTAGTCGAACCTCACAACCGATCCGACACGTTAGCAAATTTGGAATAAGTCGCCTCCTTATCGAATTAGGAACGCAAGAGGGATTGGTTTTAGGATAGGCTATAGTTTTCGAGCGAGCGCAGCGAGCGAGGGTCGCGTAAAGGTGTGCCACAAAGCAACCGTTTGGCACATAGGGACATTGAAATATTCGCACCAGCCCGAGGAGCCGCTAGTCTTTATCGAATTGCGTACTGACAAAAGTTTACAGTTTATCAATAGTTTTACATAAAGAGTAATATTTCCACATAGTACAGTGCAACGTGATGTCCGAATTCGCAGACAAAATTAGGTAATAACAGGAAATACATGCAAGGCAATATAAGGTATATGTATAGAGTAGAAATTGTAATCGTTGCTCGCTCGCGACGCTCGCTCGAAAAAATCTACTCCAACCTCACAACCGATCCGACACGTTAGCAAATTTGAAATAAGTCGCCTCCTTATCGAATTACGAACGCAAGAGGGATTGGTTTTAGGATAGGCTATAGTTTTCGAGCGAGCGCAGCGAGCGAGGGACGCGTATAGGTGTGTCACAAACCAACGGTTTGGCACATAGGGACATTGAAATATTCGCACCAGCCCGAGGAGCCGAAAATCTTTATCGAACTGCGTACTGACAAAAGTTTACAGTTTATCAATAGTTTTACATAAAGAGTAATATTTCCACATAGTACAGTGCAACGTGAGGTCCGAAATCGCTGACAAAATTAGGCAATAACAGGAAATACATGCAAGGCAGTATAAGGTATATGTATAGAGTGGAAATTGTAATCGTTGCTCGCTCGCTCCGCTCGCTCGAAAAAATCTAGTCCAACCTCACAACCGATCCGACACGTTCGAAAATTTAAAATAAGTCGCCTCCTTATCGAATTACGAACGCAAGAGCGATTGGTTTTAGGATAGGCTATAGTTTTCGAGCGAGCGCAGCGAGCGAGGGTCGCGTAAAGGTGTGTCACAAAGCAACCGTTTGGCACATAGGGACATTGAAATATTCGCACCAGCCCGAGGAGCCGCTAGTCTTTATCGAATTTCGTACTGACAAAAGTTTACAGTTTATCAATAGTTTTACATAAATAGTAATATTTCCACATAGTACAGTGCAACGTGAGGTCTGAAATCGCTGACAAAATGAGGCAATAACAGGAAATACATGCAAGGCAATATAAGGTATATGTATAGAGTGGAAATTGTAATCGTTGCTCGCTCGTACCGCTCGCTCGTAAAAATCTAGTCCAACCTCACAACCGAACCGACACGTGACCAAATTCGAAATAAGTCGCCTCCTTATCGAATAACGAACGTAAGAGGGATTGGTTTTAGGTTAGGCTATAGTTTTCGAGCGAGCGCAGCGAGCGAGGGACGCGTAAAGGTGTGTCACACACCAACGGTTTGGCACATAGGGACCATGAAATATTCGCACGATCCCGAGGAGCCGCAAGTATTTATCGAATTGCGTACTGACAAAAGTTTACAGTTTATCAATAGTTTTACATAAATAGTAATATTTCCACATAGTACAGTGCAACGTGAGGTCCGAAATCGCTGACAAAATTAGGCAATAACAGGAAATACATGCAAGGCAGTATAAGGTATATGTATAGAGTGGAAATTGTAATCGTTGCTCGCTCGCTCCGCTCGCTCGAAAAAATCTAGTCCAACCTCACAACCGATCCGACACGTTCGAAAATTTAAAATAAGTCGCCTCCTTATCGAATTACGAACGCAAGAGCGATTGGTTTTAGGATAGGCTATAGTTTTCGAGCGAGCGCAGCGAGCGAGGGTCGCGTAAAGGTGTGTCACAAAGCAACCGTCTGGCACATAGGGACATTGAAATATTCGCACCAGCCCGAGGAGCCGCTAGTCTTTATCGAATTGCGTACTGACAAAAGTTTACAGTTTATCAATAGTTTTACATAAATAGTAATATTTCCACATAGTACAGTGCAACGTGAGGTCCGAAATCGCTGACAAAATTAGGCAATATCAGGAAATACATGCAAGGCAATATAAGGTATATGTATAGCGTGGAAATAGTAATCGTTGCTCGCTCGCTCCGCTCGCTCGTAAAAATCTAGTCCAACCTCACAATCGATCCGACTCGTTAGCAAATTTGAAATAGGTCGCCTCCTTATCGAATAACGAACGCAAGAGGGCTTGGTTTTAGGTTAGGCGATAGTTTTCGAGCGAGCGCAGCGAGCGAGGGACGCGTAAAGGTGTGTCACAAAGCAACCGTTTGGCACATAGGGACATTGAAATATTCGCACCAGCCCGAGGAGCCGAAAATCTTTATCGAACTGCGTACTGACAGAAGTTTACAGTTTATCAATAGTTTTACATAAATAGTAATATTTCCACATAGTACAGTGCAACGTGAGGTCCGAAATCGCTGACAAAATTAGGCAATAACAGGAAATACATGCAAGGCAATATAAGGTATATGTATAGCGTGGAAATAGTAATCGTTGCTCGCTCGCTCCGCTCTCTCGTAATAATCTAGTCCAACCTCACGACCGATCCGACTCGTTAGCAAATTTGAAATAGGTCGCCTCCTTATCGAATAACGAACGCAAGAGGGCTTGGTTTTAGGTTAGGCTATCGTTTTCGAGCGAGCGCAGCGAGCGAGGGACGCGTAAAGGAGTGTCACAAAGCAACCGTTTGGCACATGGGGACATTGAAATATTCGCACCAGCCCGAGGAGCCGCTAGTCTTTATCGAATTGCGTACTGACAAAAGTTTACAGTTTATCAATTGTTTTACAGAAATAGTAATATTTCCACATAGTACAGTGCAACGTGATGTCCGAATTCCCAGAAAAAATTAGGTAATAACTGGAAATATATGCAAGGGAATATAAGGTATATGTATAGCGTGGAAATTGTAATCGTTGCTCGCTCGCAACGCTCGCTCGTAAAAATCTAGTCCAACCTCACAACCGATCCGACACGTTCGAAAATTTAAAGTAAGTCGCCTCCTTATCGAATTACGAACGCAGGAGGGATGGTTGTAGGGTAGGCTATTGTGTTCGAGCGAGCGCAGCGAGCGAGGGACGCGTAAAGGTGTGTCACAAACCAACGGATTGGCACATAGGGACCTTGAAATATTCGCCCCAGCCCGAGGAGCCGCAAGTATTTTTCGAATTTCGTACTGACAAAAGTTTACAGTTTATTAATGGTTTTACATAAATAGTAATATTTCCACATAGTACAATGCAACGTGAGGTCCGAAATCGCATTTCAAATTAGGCAATAACAGGAAATACATGCAAGGCAATATAAGGTATATGTATAGAGTGGAAATTGTAATCGTTGCTCGCTCGTACCGCTCGCTCGTAAAAATCTAGTCCAACCTCACAACCGAACCGACACGTGACCAAATTCGAAATAAGTCGCCTCCTTATCGTATAACGAACGCAAGAGGGATGGTTTTAGGTTAGGCTATAGTTTTCGAGCGAGCGCAGCGAGCGTGGGTCGCGTAAAGGTGTGTCACAAAGCAAGCGTTTGGCACATAGGGACATTGAAATATTCGCACCAGCCCGAGGAGCCGGAAGTCTTTATCGAATTTCGTACTGACAAAAGTTTAAAGTTTATCAATAGCTTTACATAAATAGTAATTTTTCCACATAGTACAGTGCAACGTGAGATCCAAAATCGCATTTCAAATTAGGTAATAACAGGAAATATATGCAAGGTAATATATCGCAAATGTATAGTTTGGCAATTGTAATCGTTTCTCGCTCGCTCCGCTCGCTCGTAAAAATCTAGTCCAACCTCACAACCAATCCGACACGTTCGAAAATTTAAAGTAAGTCGCCTCCTTATCGAATTACGAACGCAAGAGGGATTGGTTTTAGGATAGGCTATAGTTTTCGAGCGAGCGCAGCGAGCGAGGGACGCGTAAAGGTGTGCCACAAACCACCGGTTTGGCACATAGGGACATTGAAATATTCGCACCAGCCCGAGGAGCCGGAAGTTTTTATCGAATTTCGTACTGACAAAAGTTTACAGTTTATCAATAGCTTTACATAAATAGTAATTTTTCCACATAGTACAGTGCAACGTGAGGTCCGAAATCGCTGACAAAATTAGGCAATAACAGGAAATACATGCAAGGCAATATAATTTATATGTATAGCGTGGAAATAGTAATCGTTGCTCGCTCGCTCCGCTCGCTCGTAAAAATCTAGTCCAACCTCACAACCGATCCGACACGTTCGAAAATTTAAAATAAGTCGCCTCCTTATCGAATTAACGAACGCAAGAGTGATTGGTTTTAGGATAGGCTATAGTTTTCGAGCGAGCGCAGCGAGCGAGGGACGCGTAAAGGTGTGTCACACACCAACCGTTTGGCACATAGGGACCTTGAAATATTCGCACCATCCCGAGGAGCCGCAAGTATTTATCGAATTGCGTACTGACAAAAGTTTACAGTTTATCAATAGTTTTACATAAATAGTAATATTTCCACATAGTACAGTGCAACGTGAGGTCCGAAATCGCTGACAAAATTAGGCAATAACAGGAAATACATGCAAGGCAATATAAGGTATATGTATAGAGTGGAAATTGTAATCGTTGCTCGCTCGCTCAGCTCGCTCGAAAAAATCTAGTCCAACCTCATAACCGATCCGACACGTTAGCAAATTTGAAATAAGTCGCCTCCTTATCGAATTACGAACGCAAGAGGGATTGGTTTTAGGATAGGCTATAGTTTTCGAGCGAGCGCAGCGAGCGAGGGTCCCGTAAAGGTGTGTCACAAAGCAACCGTTTGGCACATAGGGACATTGAAATATTCGCACCAGCCCGAGGAGCCGCTAGTCTTTATCGAATTGCGTACTGACAAAAGTTTACAGTTTATCAATAGTTTTACGTAAATAGTAATATTTCCACATAGTACAGTGCAACGTGAGGTCCAAAATCGCATTTCAAATTAGGTAATAACAGGAAATATATGCAAGGTAATATATCGCAAATGTATAGTTTGGAAATTGTAATCGTTGCTCGCTCGCTCCGCTCGCTCGTGAAAATCTAGTCCTACCTCACAACCGAACCGACACGTGACCAAATTCGAAATAAGTCGCCTCCTTATCGAATAACGAACGCAGGAGGGATGGTTGTAGGTTAGTCTATTGTTTTCGAGCGAGCGCAGCGAGCGAGGGACGCGTAGAGGTGTGTCACAAACCAACGGTTTGGCACATAGGGACCTTGAAATATTCGCACCAGCCCGAGGAGCCGCAAGTATTTATCGAATTTTGTACTGACAAAAGTTTAGAGTTTATTAATAGTTTTACATAAATAGTAATATTTCCACATAGTGCAATGCAACGTGAGGTCCGAAATCGCTGACAAAATTAGGCAATAACAGGAAATACATGCAAGGCAGTATAAGGTATATGTATAGAGTGGAAATTGTAATCGTTGCTCGCTCGCTACGCTCGCTCGAAAAAATCTAGTCCAACCTCACAACCGATCCGACACGTTAGCAAATTTGAAATAAGTCGCCTCCTTATCGAATTACGAACGCAAGAGGGATTGGTTTTAGGATAGGCTATAGTTTTCGAGCGAGCGCAGCGAGCGAGGGACGCGTAAAGGTGTGTCACACACCAACGGTTTGGCACATAGGGACCTTGAAATATTCGCACCATCCCGAGGAGCCGCAAGTATTTATCGAATTGCGTACTGACAAAAGTTTACAGTTTATCAATAGTTTTACATAAATAGTAATATTTCCACATAGTACAGTGCAACGTGAGGTCCGAAATCGCTGACAAAATTAGGCAATAACAGGAAATACATGCAAGGCAATATAAGGTATATGTATAGAGTGGAAATTGTAATCGTTGCTCGCTCGCTCAGCTCGCTCGAAAAAATCTAGTCCAACCTCATAACCGATCCGACACGTTAGCAAATTTGAAATAAGTCGCCTCCTTATCGAATTACGAACGCAAGAGGGATTGGTTTTAGGATAGGCTATAGTTTTCGAGCGAGCGCAGCGAGCGAGGGTCCCGTAAAGGTGTGTCACAAAGCAACCGTTTGGCACATATGGACATTGAAATATTCGCACCAGCCCGAGGAGCCGCTAGTCTTTATCGAATTGCGTACTGACAAAAGTTTACAGTTTATCAATAGTTTTACGTAAATAGTAATATTTCCACATAGTACAGTGCAACGTGAGGTCCAAAATCGCATTTCAAATTAGGTAATAACAGGAAATATATGCAAGGTAATATATCGCAAATGTATAGTTTGGAAATTGTAATCGTTGCTCGCTCGCTCCGCTCGCTCGTGAAAATCTAGTCCTACCTCACAACCGAACCGACACGTGACCAAATTCGAAATAAGTCGCCTCCTTATCGAATAACGAACGCAGGAGGGATGGTTGTAGGTTAGTCTATTGTTTTCGAGCGAGCGCAGCGAGCGAGGGACGCGTAGAGGTGTGTCACAAACCAACGGTTTGGCACATAGGGACCTTGAAATATTCGCACCAGCCCGAGGAGCCGCAAGTATTTATCGAATTTTGTACTGACAAAAGTTTAGAGTTTATTAATAGTTTTACATAAATAGTAATATTTCCACATAGTGCAATGCAACGTGAGGTCCGAAATCGCTGACAAAATTAGGCAATAACAGGAAATACATGCAAGGCAGTATAAGGTATATGTATAGAGTGGAAATTGTAATCGTTGCTCGCTCGCTACGCTCGCTCGTAAAAATCTAGTCCAACCTCACAACCGATCCGACACGTTCGAAAATTTAAAATAAGTCGCCTCCTTATCGAATTACGAACGCAAGAGCGATTGGTTTTAGGATAGGCTATAGTTTTCGAGCGAGCGCAGCGAGCGAGGGTCGCGTAAAGGTGTGTCACAAAGCAACCGTTTGGCACATAGGGACATTGAAATATTCGCACCAGCCCGAGGAGCCGGAAGTCTTTATCGAATTTCGTACTGACAAAAGTTTAAAGTTTATCAATAGCTTTACATAAATAGTAATTTTTCCACATAGTACAGTGCAACGTGAGATCCAAAATCGCATTTCAAATTAGGTAATAACAGGAAATATATGCAAGGTAATATATCGCAAATGTATAGTTTGGCAATTGTAATCGTTTCTCGCTCGCTCCGCTCGCTCGTAAAAATCTAGTCCAACCTCACAACCAATCCGACACGTTCGAAAATTTAAAGTAAGTCGCCTCCTTATCGAATTACGAACGCAAGAGGGATTGGTTTTAGGATAGGCTATCGTTTTCGAGCGAGCGCAGCGAGCGAGGGACGCGTAAAGGTGTGCCACAAACCACCGGTTTGGCACATAGGGACATTGAAATATTCGCACCAGCCCGAGGAGCCGGAAGTTTTTATCGAATTTCGTACTGACAAAAGTTTACAGTTTATCAATAGCTTTACATAAATAGTAATTTTTCCACATAGTACAGTGCAACGTGAGGTCCGAAATCGCTGACAAAATTAGGCAATAACAGGAAATACATGCAAGGCAATATAATTTATATGTATAGCGTGGAAATAGTAATCGTTGCTCGCTCGCTCCGCTCGCTCGTAAAAATCTAGTCCAACCTCACAACCGATCCGACACGTTCGAAAATTTAAAATAAGTCGCCTCCTTATCGAATTAACGAACGCAAGAGTGATTGGTTTTAGGATAGGCTATAGTTTTCGAGCGAGCGCAGCGAGCGAGGGACGCGTAAAGGTGTGTCACACACCAACCGTTTGGCACATAGGGACCTTGAAATATTCGCACCATCCCGAGGAGCCGCAAGTATTTATCGAATTGCGTACTGACAAAAGTTTACAGTTTATCAATAGTTTTACATAAATAGTAATATTTCCACATAGTACAGTGCAACGTGAGGTCCGAAATCGCTGACAAAATTAGGCAATAACAGGAAATACATGCAAGGCAATATAAGGTATATGTATAGAGTGGAAATTGTAATCGTTGCTCGCTCGCTCAGCTCGCTCGAAAAAATCTAGTCCAACCTCATAACCGATCCGACACGTTAGCAAATTTGAAATAAGTCGCCTCCTTATCGAATTACGAACGCGAGAGGGATTGGTTTTAGGATAGGCTATAGTTTTCGAGCGAGCGCAGCGAGCGAGGGTCCCGTAAAGGTGTGTCACAAAGCAACCGTTTGGCACATAGGGACATTGAAATATTCGCACCAGCCCGAGGAGCCGCTAGTCTTTATCGAATTGCGTACTGACAAAAGTTTACAGTTTATCAATAGTTTTACGTAAATAGTAATATTTCCACATAGTACAGTGCAACGTGAGGTCCAAAATCGCATTTCAAATTAGGTAATAACAGGAAATATATGCAAGGTAATATATCGCAAATGTATAGTTTGGAAATTGTAATCGTTGCTCGCTCGCTCCGCTCGCTCGTGAAAATCTAGTCCTACCTCACAACCGAACCGACACGTGACCAAATTCGAAATAAGTCGCCTCCTTATCGAATAACGAACGCAGGAGGGATGGTTGTAGGTTAGTCTATTGTTTTCGAGCGAGCGCAGCGAGCGAGGGACGCGTAGAGGTGTGTCACAAACCAACGGTTTGGCACATAGGGACCTTGAAATATTCGCACCAGCCCGAGGAGCCGCAAGTATTTATCGAATTTTGTACTGACAAAAGTTTAGAGTTTATTAATAGTTTTACATAAATAGTAATATTTCCACATAGTGCAATGCAACGTGAGGTCCGAAATCGCTGACAAAATTAGGCAATAACAGGAAATACATGCAAGGCAGTATAAGGTATATGTATAGAGTGGAAATTGTAATCGTTGCTCGCTCGCTACGCTCGCTCGAAAAAATCTAGTCCAACCTCACAACCGATCCGACACGTTAGCAAATTTGAAATAAGTCGCCTCCTTATCGAATTACGAACGCAAGAGGGATTGGTTTTAGGATAGGCTATAGTTTTCGAGCGAGCGCAGCGAGCGAGGGACGCGTAAAGGTGTGTCACACACCAACGGTTTGGCACATAGGGACCTTGAAATATTCGCACCATCCCGAGGAGCCGCAAGTATTTATCGAATTGCGTACTGACAAAAGTTTACAGTTTATCAATAGTTTTACATAAATAGTAATATTTCCACATAGTACAGTGCAACGTGAGGTCCGAAATCGCTGACAAAATTAGGCAATAACAGGAAATACATGCAAGGCAATATAAGGTATATGTATAGAGTGGAAATTGTAATCGTTGCTCGCTCGCTCAGCTCGCTCGAAAAAATCTAGTCCAACCTCATAACCGATCCGACACGTTAGCAAATTTGAAATAAGTCGCCTCCTTATCGAATTACGAACGCAAGAGGGATTGGTTTTAGGATAGGCTATAGTTTTCGAGCGAGCGCAGCGAGCGAGGGTCCCGTAAAGGTGTGTCACAAAGCAACCGTTTGGCACATATGGACATTGAAATATTCGCACCAGCCCGAGGAGCCGCTAGTCTTTATCGAATTGCGTACTGACAAAAGTTTACAGTTTATCAATAGTTTTACGTAAATAGTAATATTTCCACATAGTACAGTGCAACGTGAGGTCCAAAATCGCATTTCAAATTAGGTAATAACAGGAAATATATGCAAGGTAATATATCGCAAATGTATAGTTTGGAAATTGTAATCGTTGCTCGCTCGCTCCGCTCGCTCGTGAAAATCTAGTCCTACCTCACAACCGAACCGACACGTGACCAAATTCGAAATAAGTCGCCTCCTTATCGAATAACGAACGCAGGAGGGATGGTTGTAGGTTAGTCTATTGTTTTCGAGCGAGCGCAGCGAGCGAGGGACGCGTAGAGGTGTGTCACAAACCAACGGTTTGGCACATAGGGACCTTGAAATATTCGCACCAGCCCGAGGAGCCGCAAGTATTTATCGAATTTTGTACTGACAAAAGTTTAGAGTTTATTAATAGTTTTACATAAATAGTAATATTTCCACATAGTGCAATGCAACGTGAGGTCCGAAATCGCTGACAAAATTAGGCAATAACAGGAAATACATGCAAGGCAGTATAAGGTATATGTATAGAGTGGAAATTGTAATCGTTGCTCGCTCGCTCCGCTCGCTCGAAAAAATCTAGTCCAACCTCACAACCGATCCGACACGTTAGCAAATTTGAAATAAGTCGCCTCCTTATCGAATTACGAACGCAAGAGGGATTGGTTTTAGGATAGGCTATAGTTTTCGAGCGAGCGCAGCGAGCGAGGGTCCCGTAAAGGTGTGTCACAAAGCAACCGTTTGGCACATAGGGACATTGAAATATTCGCACCAGCCCGAGGAGCCGCTAGTCTTTATCGAATTGCGTACTGACAAAAGTTTACAGTTTATCAATAGTTTTACGTAAATAGTAATATTTCCACATAGTACAGTGCAACGTGAGGTCCAAAATCGCATTTCAAATTAGGTAATAACAGGAAATATATGCAAGGTAATATATCGCAAATGTATAGTTTGGAAATTGTAATCGTTGCTCGCTCGCTCCGCTCGCTCGTGAAAATCTAGTCCTACCTCACAACCGAACCGACACGTGACCAAATTCGAAATAAGTCGCCTCCTTATCGAATAACGAACGCAGGAGGGATGGTTGTAGGTTAGTCTATTGTTTTCGAGCGAGCGCAGCGAGCGAGGGACGCGTAGAGGTGTGTCACAAACCAACGGTTTGGCACATAGGGACCTTGAAATATTCGCACCATCCCGTGGAGCCGCAAGTATTTATCGAATTGCGTACCGACAAAAGTTTACAGTTTATCAATAGTTTTACATAAATAGTAATATTTCCACATAGTACAGTGCAACGTGAGGTCCGAAATCGCTGACAAAATTAGGCAATAACAGGAAATACATGCAAGGCAATATAAGGTATATGTATAGAGTGGAAATTGTAATCGTTGCTCGCTCGCTCCGCTCGCTCGAAAAAATCTAGTCGAACCTCACAACCGATCCGACACGTTAGCAAATTTGAAATAAGTCGCCTCCTTATCGAATTAGGAACGCAAGAGGGATTGGTTTTAGGATAGGCTATAGTTTTCGAGCGAGCGCAGCGAGCGAGGGTCGCGTAAAGGTGTGTCACAAAGCAACCGTTTGGCACATAGGGACATTGAAATATTCGCACCAGCCCGAGGAGCCGCTAGTCTTTATCGAATTGCGTACTGACAAAAGTTTACAGTTTATCAATAGTTTTACATAAATAGTAATATTTCCACATAGTACAGTGCAACGTGAGGTCCAAAATTGCATTTCAAATTAGGTAATAACAGGAAATATATGCAAGGTAATATATCGCAAATGTATAGTTTGGATATTGCAATCGTTGCTCGCTCGCTCCGCTCGCTCGTGAAAATCTAGTCCTACCTCACATCCGATCCGACACGATCGCAAATTTGAAATAAGTCGCCTCCTTGTCGAATAACGAACGTAAGATGGATTGGTTTTAGGTTAGGCTATAGTTTTCGAGCGAGCGCAGCGAGCGAGGGACGCGTAAAGGTGTGTCACACACCAACGGTTTGGCACATAGGGACCTTGAAATATTCGCACCATCCCGAGGAGCCGCAAGTATTTATCGAATTGCGTACTGACAAAAGTTTACAGTTTATCAATAGTTTTACATAAATAGTAATATTTCCACATAGTACAGTGCAACGTGAGGTCCGAAATCGCTGACAAAATTAGGCAATAACAGGAAATACATGCAAGGCAATATAAGGTATATGTATAGAGTGGAAATTGTAATCGTTGCTCGCTCGCTCCGCTCGCTCGTAAAAATCTAGTCGAACCTCACAACCGATCCGACACGTTAGCAAATTTGAAATAAGTCGCCTCCTTATCGAATTAGGAACGCAAGAGGGATTGGTTTTAGGATAGGCTATTGTTTTAGAGCGAGCGCAGCGAGCGAGGGTCGCGTAAAGGTGTGTCACAAAGCAACCGTTTGGCACATAGGGACATTGAAATATTCGCACCAGCCCGAGGAGCCGCTAGTCTTTATCGAAATGCGTACTGACAAAAGTTTACAATTTATCAATAGTTTTACATAAATAGTAATATTTCCACATAGTACAGTGCAACGTGATGTCCGAATTCCCAGAAAAAATTAGGTAATAACTGGAAATATATGCAAGGCAATATAAGGTATATGTATAGCGTGGAAATTGTAATCGTTGCTCGCTCGCTCCGCTCGCTCGTAAAAATCTAGTCCAACCTCACATCCGATCCGACACCTTAGCAAATTTGAAATAAGTCGCCTCCTTATCGAATAACGAACGCAAGAGGGCTTGGTTTTAGGTAAGGCTATAGTTTTCTAGCGAGCGTAGCGAGCGAGGGACGCGTAAAGGTGTGTCACAAAGCAACGGTTTGGCACATAGGGATATTGAAATATTCGCACCAGCCCAAGGAGCCGAAAATCTTTATCGAACTGCGTACTGACAAAAGTTTACAGTTTATCAATAGTTTTACATAAAGAGTAATATTTCCACATAGTACAGTGCAACGTGATGTCCGAAATCGCTGACAAAATTAGGCAATTACAGGAAATACATGCAAGGCAGTATAAGGTATATGTATAGAGTGGAAATTGTAATCGTTGCTCGCTCGCTCCGCTCGCTCGAAAAAATCTAGTCCAACCTCACAACCGATCCGACACGTTCGAAAATTTAAAATAAGTCGCCTCCTTATCGAATTACGAACGCAAGAGCGATTGGTTTTAGGATAGGCTATAGTTTTCGAGCGAGCGCAGCGAGCGAGGGTCGCGTAAAGGTGTGTCACAAAGCAACCGTTTGGCACATAGGGACATTGAAATATTCGCACCAGCCCGAGGAGCCGCTAGTCTTTATCGAATTGCGTACTGACAAAAGTTTACAGTTTATCAATAGTTTTACATAAATAGTAGTATTTCCACATAGTACAGTGCAACGTGAGGTCCAAAATCGCATTTCAAGTTAGGTAATAACAGGAAATATATGCAAGGTAATATATCGCAAATGTATAGTTTGGAAATTGTAATCGTTGCTCGCTCGCTCCGCTCGCTCGTAAAAATCTAGTCCAACCTCACAACCGATCCGACACGTTCGAAAATTTAAAATAAGTCGCCTCCTTATCGAATAACGAACGTAAGATGGATTGGTTTTAGGTTAGGCTATAGTTTTCGAGCGAGCGCAGCGAGCGAGGGTCGCGTAAAGGTGTGTCACACACCAACGGTTTGGCACATAGGGACCTTGAAATATTCGCACCATCCCGTGGAGCCGCAAGTATTTATCGAATTGCGTACTGACAAAAGTTTACAGTTTATCAATAGTTTTACATAAATAGTAATATTTCCACATAGTACAGTGCAACGTGAGGTCCGAAATCGCAGAGAAAATTAGGCAATAACAGGAAATACATGCAAGGCAATATAAGGTATATGTATACAGTGGAAATTGTAATCGTTGCTCGCTCGCTCCGCTCGCTCGAAAAAATCTAGTCGAACCTCACAACCGATCCGACACGTTAGCAAATTTGAAATAAGTCGCCTCCTTATCGAATAACGAACGTAAGAGGGATTGGTTTTAGGATAGGCTATAGTTTTCGAGCGAGCGCAGCGAGCGAGGGTCACGTAAAGGTGTGTCACAAAGCAACCGTTTGGCACATAGGGACATTGAAATATTCGCACCAGCCCGAGGAGCCGCTAGTCTATATCGAATTGCGTACTGACAAAAGTTTACAGTTTATCAATAGTTTTACATAAATAGTAATATTTCTACATAGTACAGTGCAACGTGAGGTCCAAAATTGCATTTCAAATTAGGTAATAACAGGAAATATATGCAAGGTAATATATAGCAAATGTATAGTTTGGATATTGCAATCGTTGCTCGCTCGCTCCGCTCGCTCGTGAAAATCTAGTCCTACCTCACATCCGATCCGACACGATCGCAAATTTGAAATAAGTCGCCTCCTTATCGAATAACGAACGTAAGATGGATTGGTTTTAGGTTAGGCTATAGTTTTCGAGCGAGCGCAGCGAGCGAGGGACGCGTAAAGGTGTGTCACACACCAACGGTTTGGCACATAGGGACCTTGAAATATTCGCACCATCCCGTGGAGCCGCAAGTATTTATCGAATTGCGTACTGACAAAGGTTTACAGTTTATCAATAGTTTTACATAAATAGTAATATTTCCACATAGTACAGTGCAACGTGAGGTCCGAAATCGCAGAGAAAATTAGGCAATAACAGGAAATACATGCAAGGCAATATAAGGCATATGTATAGAGTGGAAATTGTAATCGTTGCTCGCTCGCTCCGCTCGCTCGAAAAAATCTAGTCGAACCTCACAACCGATCCGACACGTTAGCAAATTTGAAATAAGTCGCCTCCTTATCGAATTAGGAACGCAAGAGGGATTGGTTTTAGGATAGGCTATAGTTTACGAGCGAGCGCAGCGAGCGAGGGTCGCGTAAAGGTGTGTCACAAAGCAACCGTTTGGCACATAGGGACATTGAAATATTCGCACCAGCCCGAGGAGCCGCTAGTCTTTATCGAAATGCGTACTGACAAAAGTTGACAATTTATCAATAGTTTTACATAAATAGTAATATTTCCACATAGTACAGTGCAACGTGATGTCCGAATTCCCAGAAAAAATTAGGTAATAACTGGAAATATATGCAAGGCAATATAAGGTATATGTATAGTGTGGAAATTGTAATCGTTGCTCGCTCGCTCCGCTCGCTCGTAAAAATCTAGTCCAACCTCACATCCGATCCGACACCTTAGCAAATTTGAAATAAGTCGCCTCCTTATCGAATAACGAACGCAAGAGGGCTTGGTTTTAGGTAAGGCTATAGTTTTCTAGCGAGCGTAGCGAGCGAGGGACGCGTAAAGGTGTGTCACAAAGCAACGGTTTGGCACATAGGGATATTGAAATATTCGCACCAGCCCAAGGAGCCGAAAATCTTTATCGAACTGCGTACTGACAAAAGTTTACAGTTTATCAATAGTTTTACATAAAGAGTAATATTTCCACATAGTACAGTGCAACGTGATGTCCGAAATCGCTGACAAAATTAGGCAATAACAGGAAATACATGCAAGGCAGTATAAGGTATATGTATAGTTTGGATATTGCAATCGTTGCTCGCTCGCTCCGCTCGCTCGTGAAAATCTAGTCCTACCTCACATCCGATCCGACACGATCGCAAATTTGAAATAAGTCGCCTCCTTATCGAATAACGAACGTAAGATGGATTGGTTTTAGGTTAGGCTATAGTTTTCGAGCGAGCGTAGCGAGCGAGGGACGCGTAAATGTGTGTCACACACCAACGGTTTGACACATAGGGACCTTGAAATATTCGCACCATCCCGAGGAGCCGCAAGTATTTATCGAATTGCGTACTGACAAAAGTTTACAGTTTATCAATAGTTTTACATAAATAGTAATATTTCCACATAGTACAGTGCAACGTGAGGTCCGAAATCGCTGACAAAATTAGGCAATAACAGGAAATACATGCAAGGCAGTATAAGGTATATGTATAGAGTGGAAATTGTAATCGTTGCTCGCTCGCTCCGCTCGCTCGAAAAAATCTGGTCCAACCTCACAACCGATCCGACACGTTAGCAAATTTGAAATAAGTCGCCTCCTTATCGAATTACGAACGCAAGTGGGATTCGTTTTAGGATAGGCTATAGTTTTCGAGCGAGCGCAGCGAGCGAGGGTCGCGTAAAGGTGTGTCACAAAGCAACCGTTTGGCACATAGGGACATTGAAATATTCGCACCAGCCCGAGGAGCCGCTAGTCTTTATCGAATTGCGTACTGACAAAAGTTTACAGTTTATCAATAGTTTTACATAAATAGTGATATTTCCACATAGTACAGTGCAACGTGAGGTCCAAGATCGCATTTCAAATTAGGTAATAACAGGAAATATATGCAAGGTAATATATCGCAAATGTATAGTTTGGATATTGCAATCGTTGCTCGCTCGCTCCGCTAGCTCGTGAAAATCTAGTCCTACCTCACATAAGATCCGACACGATCGCAAATTTGAAATAAGTCGCCTCCTTGTCGAATAACGAACGTAAGATGGATTGGTTTTAGGTTAGGCTATAGTTTTCGAGCGAGCGCAGCGAGCGAGGGACGCGTAAAGGTGTGTCACACACCAACGGTTTGGCACATAGGGACCTTGAAATATTCGCACCATCCCGAGGAGCCGCAAGTATTTATCGAATTGCGTACTGACAAAAGTTTACAGTTTATCAATAGTTTTACATAAATAGTAATATTTCCACATAGTACAGTGCAACGTGAGGTCCGAAATCGCTGACAAAATTAGGCAATAACAGGAAATACATGCAAGGCAATATAAGGTATATGTATAGAGTGGAAATTGTAATCGTTGCTCGCTCGCTCCGCTCGCTCGTAAAAATCTAGTCGAACCTCACAACCGATCCGACACGTTAGCAAATTTGAAATAAGTCGCCTCCTTATCGAATTAGGAACGCAAGAGGGATTGGTTTTAGGATAGGCTATTGTTTTCGAGCGAGCGCAGCGAGCGAGGGTCGCGTAAAGGTGTGTCACAAAGCAACCGTTTGGCACATAGGGACATTGAAATATTCGCACCAGCCCGAGGAGCCGCTAGTCTTTATCGAAATGCGTACTGACAAAAGTTTACAATTTATCAATAGTTTTACATAAATAGTAATATTTCCACATAGTACAGTGCAACGTGATGTCCGAATTCCCAGAAAAAATTAGGTAATAACTGGAAATATATGCAAGGCAATATAAGGTATATGTATAGTGTGGAAATTGTAATCGTTGCTCGCTCGCTCCGCTCGCTCGTAAAAATCTAGTCCAACCTCACATCCGATCCGACACCTTAGCAAATTTGAAATAAGTCGCCTCCTTATCGAATAACGAACGCAAGAGGGCTTGGTTTTAGGTAAGGCTATAGTTTTCTAGCGAGCGTAGCGAGCGAGGGACGCGTAAAGGTGTGTCACAAAGCAACGGTTTGGCACATAGGGATATTGAAATATTCGCACCAGCCCAAGGAGCCGAAAATCTTTATCGAACTGCGTACTGACAAAAGTTTACAGTTTATCAATAGTTTTACATAAAGAGTAATATTTCCACATAGTACAGTGCAACGTGATGTCCGAAATCGCTGACAAAATTAGGCAATTACAGGAAATACATGCAAGGCAGTATAAGGTATATGTATAGAGTGGAAATTGTAATCGTTGCTCGCTCGCTCCGCTCGCTCGAAAAAATCTAGTCCAACCTCACAACCGATCCGACACGTTCGAAAATTTAAAATAAGTCGCCTCCTTATCGAATTACGAACGCAAGAGCGATTGGTTTTAGGATAGGCTATAGTTTTCGAGCGAGCGCAGCGAGCGAGGGTCGCGTAAAGGTGTGTCACAAAGCAACCGTTTGGCACATAGGGACATTGAAATATTCGCACCAGCCCGAGGAGCCGCTAGTCTTTATCGAATTGCGTACTGACAAAAGTTTACAGTTTATCAATAGTTTTACATAAATAGTAGTATTTCCACATAGTACAGTGCAACGTGAGGTCCAAAATTGCATTTCAAATTAGGTAATAACAGGAAATATATGCAAGGTAATATATAGCAAATGTATAGTTTGGATATTGCAATCGTTGCTCGCTCGCTCCGCTCGCTCGTGAAAATCTAGTCCTACCTCACATCCGATCCGACACGATCGCAAATTTGAAATAAGTCGCCTCCTTATCGAATAACGAACGTAAGATGGATTGGTTTTAGGTTAGGCTATAGTTTTCGAGCGAGCGCAGCGAGCGAGGGACGCGTAAAGGTGTGTCACACACCAACGGTTTGGCACATAGGGACCTTGAAATATTCGCACCATCCCGTGGAGCCGCAAGTATTTATCGAATTGCGTACTGACAAAGGTTTACAGTTTATCAATAGTTTTACATAAATAGTAATATTTCCACATAGTACAGTGCAACGTGAGGTCCGAAATCGCAGAGAAAATTAGGCAATAACAGGAAATACATGCAAGGCAATATAAGGCATATGTATAGAGTGGAAATTGTAATCGTTGCTCGCTCGCTCCGCTCGCTCGAAAAAATCTAGTCGAACCTCACAACCGATCCGACACGTTAGCAAATTTGAAATAAGTCGCCTCCTTATCGAATTAGGAACGCAAGAGGGATTGGTTTTAGGATAGGCTATAGTTTACGAGCGAGCGCAGCGAGCGAGGGTCGCGTAAAGGTGTGTCACAAAGCAACCGTTTGGCACATAGGGACATTGAAATATTCGCACCAGCCCGAGGAGCCGCTAGTCTTTATCGAATTGCGTACTGACAAAAGTTTACAGTTTATCAATAATTTTACATAAATAGTGATATTTCCACATAGTACAGTGCAACGTGAGGTCCAAGATCGCATTTCAAATTAGGTAATAACAGGAAATATATGCAAGGTAATATATCGCAAATGTATAGTTTGGATATTGCCATCGTTGCTCGCTCGCTCCGCTAGCTCGTGAAAATCTAGTCCTACCTCACATAAGATCCGACACGATCGCAAATTTGAAATAAGTCACCTCCTTATCGAATAACGAACGTAAGAGGGATTGCTTTTAGGTTAGGCTATAGTTTTCGAGCGAGCGCAGCGAGCGAGGGACGCGTAAAGGCGTGTCACACACCAACGGTTTGGCACATAGGGACCTTGAAATATTCGCACCATCCCGAGGAGCCGCAAGTATTTATCGAATTGCGTACTGCCAAAAGTTTACAGTTTATCAATAGTTTTACATAAATAGTAATATTTCCACATAGTACAGTGCAACGTGAGGTCCGAAATCGCTGACAAAATTAGGCAATAACAGGAAATACATGCAAGGCAATATAAGGTATATGTATAGAGTGGAAATTGTAATCGTTGCTCGCTCGCTCCGCTCGCTCGTAAAAATCTAGTCGAACCTCACAACCGATCCGACACGTTAGCAAATTTGAAATAAGTCGCCTCCTTATCGAATTAGGAACGCAAGAGGGATTGGTTTTAGGATAGGCTATTTTTTTCGAGCGAGCGCAGCGAGCGAGGGTCGCGTAAAGGTGTGTCACAAAGCAACCGTTTGGCACATAGGGACATTGAAATATTCGCACCAGCCCGAGGAGCCGCTAGTCTTTATCGAAATGCGTACTGACAAAAGTTGACAATTTATCAATAGTTTTACATAAATAGTAATATTTCCACATAGTACAGTGCAACGTGAGGTCCAAGATCGCATTTCAAATTAGGTAATAACAGGAAATATATGCAAGGTAATATATCGCAAATGTATAGTTTGGATATTGCAATCGTTGCTCGCTCGCTCCGCTAGCTCGTGAAAATCTAGTCCTACCTCACATAAGATCCGACACGATCGCAAATTTGAAATAAGTCGCCTCCTTGTCGAATAACGAACGTAAGATGGATTGGTTTTAGGTTAGGCTATAGTTTTCGAGCGAGCGCAGCGAGCGAGGGACGCGTAAAGGTGTGTCACACACCAACGGTTTGGCACATAGGGACCTTGAAATATTCGCACCATCCCGAGGAGCCGCAAGTATTTATCGAATTGCGTACTGACAAAAGTTTACAGTTTATCAATAGTTTTACATAAATAGTAATATTTCCACATAGTACAGTGCAACGTGAGGTCCGAAATCGCTGACAAAATTAGGCAATAACAGGAAATACATGCAAGGCAATATAAGGTATATGTATAGAGTGGAAATTGTAATCGTTGCTCGCTCGCTCCGCTCGCTCGTAAAAATCTAGTCGAACCTCACAACCGATCCGACACGTTAGCAAATTTGAAATAAGTCGCCTCCTTATCGAATTAGGAACGCAAGAGGGATTGGTTTTAGGATAGGCTATTGTTTTCGAGCGAGCGCAGCGAGCGAGGGTCGCGTAAAGGTGTGTCACAAAGCAACCGTTTGGCACATAGGGACATTGAAATATTCGCACCAGCCCGAGGAGCCGCTAGTCTTTATCGAAATGCGTACTGACAAAAGTTTACAATTTATCAATAGTTTTACATAAATAGTAATATTTCCACATAGTACAGTGCAACGTGATGTCCGAATTCCCAGAAAAAATTAGGTAATAACTGGAAATATATGCAAGGCAATATAAGGTATATGTATAGTGTGGAAATTGTAATCGTTGCTCGCTCGCTCCGCTCGCTCGTAAAAATCTAGTCCAACCTCACATCCGATCCGACACCTTAGCAAATTTGAAATAAGTCGCCTCCTTATCGAATAACGAACGCAAGAGGGCTTGGTTTTAGGTAAGGCTATAGTTTTCTAGCGAGCGTAGCGAGCGAGGGACGCGTAAAGGTGTGTCACAAAGCAACGGTTTGGCACATAGGGATATTGAAATATTCGCACCAGCCCAAGGAGCCGAAAATCTTTATCGAACTGCGTACTGACAAAAGTTTACAGTTTATCAATAGTTTTACATAAAGAGTAATATTTCCACATAGTACAGTGCAACGTGATGTCCGAAATCGCTGACAAAATTAGGCAATTACAGGAAATACATGCAAGGCAGTATAAGGTATATGTATAGAGTGGAAATTGTAATCGTTGCTCGCTCGCTCCGCTCGCTCGAAAAAATCTAGTCCAACCTCACAACCGATCCGACACGTTCGAAAATTTAAAATAAGTCGCCTCCTTATCGAATTACGAACGCAAGAGCGATTGGTTTTAGGATAGGCTATAGTTTTCGAGCGAGCGCAGCGAGCGAGGGTCGCGTAAAGGTGTGTCACAAAGCAACCGTTTGGCACATAGGGACATTGAAATATTCGCACCAGCCCGAGGAGCCGCTAGTCTTTATCGAATTGCGTACTGACAAAAGTTTACAGTTTATCAATAATTTTACATAAATAGTGATATTTCCACATAGTACAGTGCAACGTGAGGTCCAAGATCGCATTTCAAATTAGGTAATAACAGGAAATATATGCAAGGTAATATATCGCAAATGTATAGTTTGGATATTGCCATCGTTGCTCGCTCGCTCCGCTAGCTCGTGAAAATCTAGTCCTACCTCACATAAGATCCGACACGATCGCAAATTTGAAATAAGTCACCTCCTTATCGAATAACGAACGTAAGAGGGATTGCTTTTAGGTTAGGCTATAGTTTTCGAGCGAGCGCAGCGAGCGAGGGACGCGTAAAGGTGTGTCACACACCAACGGTTTGGCACATAGGGACCTTGAAATATTCGCACCATCCCGTGGAGCCGCAAGTATTTATCGAATTGCGTACTGACAAAGGTTTACAGTTTATCAATAGTTTTACATAAATAGTAATATTTCCACATAGTACAGTGCAACGTGAGGTCCGAAATCGCAGAGAAAATTAGGCAATAACTGGAAATATATGCAAGGCAATATAAGGTATATGTATAGTGTGGAAATTGTAATCGTTGCTCGCTCGCTCCGCTCGCTCGTAAAAATCTAGTCCAACCTCACATCCGATCCGACACCTTAGCAAATTTGAAATAAGTCGCCTCCTTATCGAATAACGAACGCAAGAGGGCTTGGTTTTAGGTAAGGCTATAGTTTTCTAGCGAGCGTAGCGAGCGAGGGACGCGTAAAGGTGTGTCACAAAGCAACGGTTTGGCACATAGGGATATTGAAATATTCGCACCAGCCCAAGGAGCCGAAAATCTTTATCGAACTGCGTACTGACAAAAGTTTACAGTTTATCAATAGTTTTACATAAAGAGTAATATTTCCACATAGTACAGTGCAACGTGATGTCCGAAATCGCTGACAAAATTAGGCAATAACAGGAAATACATGCAAGGCAGTATAAGGTATATGTATAGAGTGGAAATTGTAATCGTTGCTCGCTCGCTCCGCTCGCTCGAAAAAATCTAGTCCAACCTCACAACCGATCCGACACGTTCGAAAATTTAAAATAAGTCGCCTCCTTATCGAATTACGAACGCAAGAGCGATTGGTTTTAGGATAGGCTATAGTTTTCGAGCGAGCGCAGCGAGCGAGGGTCGCGTAAAGGTGTGTCACAAAGCAACCGTTTGGAACATAGGGACATTGAAATATTCGCACCAGCCCGAGGAGCCGCTAGTCTTTATCGAATTGCGTACTGACAAAAGTTTACAGTTTATCAATAGTTTTACATAAATAGTAATATTTCCACATAGTACAGTGCAACGTGATGTCCGAATTCCCAGAAAAAATTAGGTAATAACTGGAAATATATGCAAGGCAATATAAGGTATATGTATAGCGTGGAAATTGTAATCGTTGCTCGCTCGCTCCGCTCGCTCGTAAAAATCTAGTCCAACCTCACATCCGATCCGACACCTTAGCAAATTTGAAATAAGTCGCCTCCTTATCGAATAACGAACGCAAGAGGGCTTGGTTTTAGGTTAGGCTATAGTTTTCGAGCGAGCGCAGCGAGCGAGGGCCGCGTAAAGGTGTGTCACAAAGCAACCGTTTGGCACATAGGGACATTGAAATATTCGCACCAGCCCGAGGAGCCGCTAGTCTTTATCGAATTGCGTACTGACAAAAGTTTACAGTTTATCAATAGTTTTACATAAATAGTAGTATTTCCACATAGTACAGTGCAACGTGAGGTCCAAAATCGCATTTCAAATTAGGTAATAACAGGAAATATATGCAAGGTAATATATCGCAAATGTATAGTTTGGAAATTGTAATCGTTGCTCGCTCGCTCCGCTCGCTCGTAAAAATCTAGTCCAACCTCACAACCGATCCGACACGTTCGAAAATTTAAAATAAGTCGCCTCCTTATCGAATAACGAACGCAAGAGGGATTGGTTTTAGGTTAGGCTATAGTTTTCGAGCGAGCGCAGCGAGCGAGGGACGCGTAAAGGTGTGTCACACACCAACGGTTTGGCACATAGGGACCTTGAAATATTCGCACCATCCCGAGGAGCCGCAAGTATTTATCGAATTGCGTACTGACAAAAGTTTACAGTTTATCAATAGTTTTACATAAATAGTAATATTTCCACATAGTACAGTGCAACGTGAGGTCCGAAATCGCTGACAAAATTAGGTAATAACAGGAAATACATGCAAGGCAATATAAGGTATACGTATAGAGTGGAAATTGTAATCGTTGCTCGCTCGCTCCGCTCGCTCGAAAAAATCTAGTCGAACCTCACAACCGATCCGACACGTTAGCAAATTTGAAATAAGTCGCCTCCTTATCGAATTAGGAACGCAAGAGGGATTGGTTTTAGGATAGGCTATTGTTTTCGAGCGAGCGCAGCGAGCGAGGGTCGCGTAAAGGTGTGTCACAAAGCAACCGTTTGGCACATAGGGACATTGAAATATTCGCACCAGCCCGAGGAGCCGCTAGTCTTTATCGAATAGCGTACTGACAAAAGTTTACAGTTTATCAACAGTTTTACATAAATAGTAACATTTTCCACATAGTACAGTGCAACGTGATGTCCGAATTCCCAGAAAAAATTAGGTAATAACTGGAAATATATGCAAGGCAATATAAGGTATATGTATAGTGTGGAAATTGTAATCGTTGCTCGCTCGCTCCGCTCGCTCGTAAAAATCTAGTCCAACCTCACATCCGATCCGACACCTTAGCAAATTTGAAATAAGTCGCCTCCTTATCGAATAACGAACGCACGAGGGCTTGGTTTTAGGTTAGGCTATAGTTTTCGAGCGAGCGCAGCGAGCGAGTGCCGCGTAAAGGTGTGTCACAAAGCAACCGTTTGGCACATAGGGACATTGAAATATTCGCACCAGCCCGAGGAGCCGCTAGTCTTTATCGAATTGCGTACTGACAAAAGTTTACAGTTTATCAATAGTTTTACATAAATAGTAGTATTTCCACATAGTACAGTGCAACGTGAGGTCCAAAATCGCATTTCAAATTAGGTAATAACAGGAAATATATGCAAGGTAATATATCGCAAATGTATAGTTTGGAAATTGTAATCGTTGCTCGGTCGCTCCGCTCGCTCGTGAAAATCTAGTACTACCTCACAACCGAACCGACACGTGACCAAATTCGAAATAAGTCGCCTCCTTATCGAATAACGAACGCAGGAGGGATGGTTGTAGGTTAGTGTATTGTTTTCGTGCGAGCGCAGCGAGCGAGGGACGCGTAGAGGTGTGTCACAAACCAACCGTTCGGCACATAGGGACATTGAAATATTCGCACCAGCCCGAGGAGCCGCTAGTCTTTATCGAATTGCGTACTGACAAAAGTTTACAGTTTATCAATAGTTTTACATAAATAGTAATATTTCCACATAGTACAATGCAACGTGAGGTCCGAAATCGCTGACAAAATTAGGCAATAACAGGAAATATATGCAAGGCAGTATAAGGTATATGTATAGAGTGGAAATTGTAATCGTTGCTCGCTCGCTCCGCTCGCTCGAAAAAATCTAGTCCAACCTCACAACCGATCCGACACGTTCGAAAATTTAAAATAAGTCGCCTCCTTATCGAATAACAAACGCAAGAGGGCTTGGTTTTAGGATTGGCTATAGTTTTCGAGCGAGCGCAGCGAGCGAGGGTCGCGTAAAGGTGTGTCACAAAGCAACCGTTTGGAACATAGGGACATTGAAATATTCGCACCAGCCCGAAGAGCCGCTAGTCTTTATCGAATTGCGTACTGACAAAAGTTTACAGTTTATCAATAGTTTTACATAAATAGTAATATTTCCACATAGTACAGTGCAACGTGATGTCCGAATTCCCAGAAAAAATTAGGTAATAACTGGAAATATATGCAAGGCAATATAAGGTATATGTATAGCGTGGAAATTGTAATCGTTGCTCGCTCGCTCCGCTCGCTCGTAAAAATCTAGTCGAACCTCACATCCGATCCGACACCTTAGCAAATTTGAAATAAGTCGCCTCCTTATCGAATAACAAACGCAAGAGGGCTTGGTTTTAGGTTAGGCTATAGTTTTCGAGCGAGCGCAGCGAGCGTGGGCCGCGTAAAGGTGTGTCACAAAGCAACCGTTTGGCACATAGGGACATTGAAATATTCGCACCAGCCCGAGGAGCCGCTAGTCTTTATCGAATTGCGTACTGACAAAAGTTTACAGTTTATCAATAGTTTTACATAAATAGTAGTATTTCCACATAGTACAGTGCAACGTGAGGTCCAAAATCGCATTTCAAATTAGGTAATAACAGGAAATATATGCAAGGTAATATATCGCAAATGTATAGTTTGGAAATTGTAATCGTTGCTCGCTCGCTCCGCTCGCTCGTAAAAATCTAGTCCAACCTCACAACCGATCCGACACGTTCGAAAATTTAAAATAAGTCGCCTCCTTATCGAATAACGAACGTAAGAGGGATTGGTTTTAGGTTAGGCTATAGTTTTCGAGCGAGCGCAGCGAGCGAGGGACGCGTAAAGGCGTGTCACACACCAACGGTTTGGCACATAGGGACCTTGAAATATTCGCACCATCCCGAGGAGCCGCAAGTATTTATCGAATTGCGTACTGCCAAAAGTTTACAGTTTATCAATAGTTTTACATAAATAGTAATATTTCCACATAGTACAGTGCAACGTGAGGTCCGAAATCGCTGACAAAATTAGGCAATAACAGGAAATACATGCAAGGCAGTATAAGGTATATGTATAGAGTGGAAATTGTAATCGTTGCTCGCTCGCTCCGCTCGCTCGAAAAAATCTAGTCCAACCTCACAACCGATCCGACACGTTCGAAAATTTAAAATAAGTCGCCTCCTTATCGAATTACGAACGCAAGAGCGATTGGTTTTAGGATAGGCTATAGTTTTCGAGCGAGCGCAGCGAGCGAGGGTCGCGTAAAGGTGTGTCACAAGGCAACCGTTTGGAACATAGGGACATTGAAATATTCGCACCAGCCCGAGGAGCCGCTAGTCTTTATCGAATTGCGTACTGACAAAAGTTTACAGTTTATCAATAGTTTTACATAAATAGTAATATTTCCACATAGTACAGTGCAACGTGATGTCCGAATTCCCAGAAAAAATTAGGTAATAACTGGAAATATATGCAAGGCAATATAAGGTATATGTATAGCGTGGAAATTGTAATCGTTGCTCGCTCGCTCCGCTCGCTCGTAAAAATCTAGTCCAACCTCACATCCGATCCGACACCTTAGCAAATTTGAAATAAGTCGCCTCCTTATCGAATAACGAACGTAAGAGGGATTGGTTTTAGGTTAGGCTATAGTTTTCGAGCGAGCGCAGCGAGCGAGGGACGCGTAAAGGTGTGTCACACACCAACGGTTTGGCACATAGGGACCTTGAAATATTCGCACCATCCCGAGGAGCCGCAAGTATTTATCGAATTGCGTCCTGACAAAAGTTAACAGTCTATCAATAGTTTTACATAAATAGTAACATTTCCACATAGTACAGTGCAACGTGAGGTCCGAAATCGCTGACAATATAGGCAATAACAGGAAATACATGCAAGGCAGTATAAGGTATATGTATAGAGTGGAAATTGTAATCGTTGCTCGCTCGCTCCGCTCGCTCGAAAAAATCTAGTCCAACCTCACAACCGATCCGACACGTTCGAAAATTTAAAATAAGTCGCCTCCTTATCGAATAACGAACGCAAGAGGGATTGGTTTTAGGATAGGCTATAGTTTTCGAGCGAGCGCAGCGAGCGAGTGCCGCGTAAAGGTGTGTCACAAAGAAACCGTTTGGCACATAGGGACATTGAAATATTCGCACCAGCCCGAGGAGCCGCTAGTCTTTATCGAATTGCGTACTGACAAAAGTTTACAGTTTATCAATAGTTTTACATAAATAGTAGTATTTCCACATAGTACAGTGCAACGTGAGGTCCAAAATCGCATTTCAAATTAGGTAATAACAGGAAATATATGCAAGGTAATATATCGCAAATGTATAGTTTGGAAATTGTAATCGTTGCTCGCTCGCTCGTAAAAATCTAGTCCAACCTCACAACCGATCCGACACGTTCGAAAATTTAAAATAAGTCGCCTCCTTATCGAATTCCGAACGCAAGAGCGATTGGTTTTAGGATAGGCTATAGTTTTCGAGCGAGCGCAGCGAGCGAGGGTCGCGTAAAGGTGTGTCACAAAGCAACCGTTTGGCACATAGGGACATTGAAATATTCGCACCAGCCCGAGGAGCCGCTAGTCTTTATCGAATTGCGTACTGACAAAAGTTTACAGTTTATCAATAGTTTTACATAAATAGTAATATTTCCACATAGTACAGTGCAACGTGAGGTCCAAAATCGCATTTCAAATTAGGTAATAACAGGAAATATATGCAAGGAAATATATCGCAAATGTATAGTTTGGATATTGCAATCGTTGCTCGCTCGCTCCGCTCGCTCGTGAAAATCTAGTCCTACCGACACGATCGCAAATTTGAAATAAGTCGCCTCCTTATCGAATAACGAACGTAAGATGGATTGGTTTTAGGTTAGGCTATAGTTTTCGAGCGAGCGCAGCGAGCGAGGGACGCGTAAAGGTGTGTCACACACCAACGGTTTGGCACATAGGGACCTTGAAATATTCGCACCATCCCGAGGAGCCGCAAGTATTTATCGAATTGCGTACTGACAAAAGTTTACAGTTTATCAATAGTTTTACATAAATAGTAATATTTCCACATAGTACAGTGCAACGTGAGGTCCGAAATCGCTGACAAAATTAGGCAATAACAGGAAATACATGCAAGGCAGTATAAGGTATATGTATAGAGTGGAAATTGTAATCGTTGCTCGCTCGCTCCGCTCGCTCGAAAAAATCTAGTCGAACCTCACAACCGATCCGACACGTTAGCAAATTTGAAATAAGTCGCCTCCTTATCGAATTAGGAACGCAAGAGGGATTGGTTTTAGGATAGGCTATTGCTTTCGAGCGAGCGCAGCGAGCGAGGGTCGCGTAAATGTGTGTCACAAAGCAACCGTTTGGCACATAGGGACATTGAAATATTCGCACCAGCCCGAGGAGCCGCTAGTCTTTATCGAATTGCGTACTGACAAAAGTTTACAGTTTATCAACAGTTTTACATAAATAGTAACATTTTCCACATAGTACAGTGCAACGTGATGTCCGAATTCCCAGAAAAAATTAGGTAATAACTGGAAATATATGCAAGGCAATATAAGGTATATGTATAGTGTGGAAATTGTAATCGTTGCTCGCTCGCTCCGCTCGCTCGTAAAAATCTAGTCCAACCTCACATCCGATCCGACACCTTAGCAAATTTGAAATAAGTCGCCTCCTTATCGAATAACGAACGCACGAGGGCTTGGTTTTAGGTTAGGCTATAGTTTTCGAGCGAGCGCAGCGAGCGAGTGCCGCGTAAAGGTGTGTCACAAAGCAACCGTTTGGCACATAGGGACATTGAAATATTCGCACCAGCCCGAGGAGCCGCTAGTCTTTATCGAATTGCGTACTGACAAAAGTTTACAGTTTATCAATAGTTTTACATAAATAGTAGTATTTCCACATAGTACAGTGCAACGTGAGGTCCAAAATCGCATTTCAAATTAGGTATTAACAGGAAATATATGCAAGGTAATATATCGCAAATGTATAGTTTGGAAATTGTAATCGTTGCTCGGTCGCTCCGCTCGCTCGTGAAAATCTAGTACTACCTCACAACCGAACCGACACGTGACCAAATTCGAAATAAGTCGCCTCCTTATCGAATAACGAACGCAGGAGGGATGGTTGTAGGTTAGTGTATTGTTTTCGTGCGAGCGCAGCGAGCGAGGGACGCGTAGAGGTGTGTCACAAACCAACCGTTCGGCACATAGGGACATTGAAATATTCGCACCAGCCCGAGGAGCCGCTAGTCTTTATCGAATTGCGTACTGACAAAAGTTTACAGTTTATCAATAGTTTTACATAAATAGTAATATTTCCACATAGTACAATGCAACGTGAGGTCCGAAATCGCTGACAAAATTAGGCAATAACAGGAAATATATGCAAGGCAGTATAAGGTATATGTATAGAGTGGAAATTGTAATCGTTGCTCGCTCGCTCCGCTCGCTCGAAAAAATCTAGTCCAACCTCACAACCGATCCGACACGTTCGAAAATTTAAAATAAGTCGCCTCCTTATCGAATAACAAACGCAAGAGGGCTTGGTTTTAGGATTGGCTATAGTTTTCGAGCGAGCGCAGCGAGCGAGGGTCGCGTAAAGGTGTGTCACAAAGCAACCGTTTGGAACATAGGGACATTGAAATATTCGCACCAGCCCGAAGAGCCGCTAGTCTTTATCGAATTGCGTACTGACAAAAGTTTACAGTTTATCAATAGTTTTACATAAATAGTAATATTTCCACATAGTACAGTGCAACGTGATGTCCGAATTCCCAGAAAAAATTAGGTAATAACTGGAAATATATGCAAGGCAATATAAGGTATATGTATAGCGTGGAAATTGTAATCGTTGCTCGCTCGCTCCGCTCGCTCGTAAAAATCTAGTCCAACCTCACATCCGATCCGACACCTTAGCAAATTTGAAATAAGTCGCCTGCTTATCGAATAACAAACGCAAGAGGGCTTGGTTTTAGGTTAGGCTATAGTTTTCGAGCGAGCGCAGCGAGCGAGGGCCGCGTAAAGGTGTGTCACAAAGCAACCGTTTGGCACATAGGGACATTGAAATATTCGCACCAGCCCGAGGAGCCGCTAGTCTTTATCGAATTGCGTACTGCCAAAAGTTTACAGTTTATCAATAGTTTTACATAAATAGTAATATTTCCACATAGTACAGTGCAACGTGAGGTCCGAAATCGCTGACAAAATTAGGCAATAACAGGAAATATATGCAAGGCAGTATAAGGTATATGTATAGAGTGGAAATTGTAATCGTTGCTCGCTCGCTCCGCTCGCTCGAAAAAATCTAGTCCAACCTCACAACCGATCCGACACGTTCGAAAATTTAAAATAAGTCGCCTCCTTATCGAATTACGAACGCAAGAGCGATTGGTTTTAGGATAGGCTATAGTTTTCGAGCGAGCGCAGCGAGCGAGGGTCGCGTAAAGGTGTGTCACAAAGCAACCGTTTGGAACATAGGGACATTGAAATATTCGCACCAGCCCGAGGAGCCGCTAGTCTTTATCGAATTGCGTACTGACAAAAGTTTACAGTTTATCAATAGTTTTACATAAATAGTAATATTTCCACATAGTACAGTGCAACGTGATGTCCGAATTCCCAGAAAAAATTAGGTAATAACTGGAAATATATGCAAGGCAATATAAGGTATATGTATAGCGTGGAAATTGTAATCGTTGCTCGCTCGCTCCGCTCGCTCGTAAAAATCTAGTCCAACCTCACAACCGATCCGACACGTTCGAAAATTTAAAATAAGTCGCCTCCTTATCGAATAACGAACGTAAGAGGGATTGGTTTTAGGTTAGGCTATAGTTTTCGAGCGAGCGCAGCGAGCGAGGGACGCGTAAAGGCGTGTCACACACCAACGGTTTGGCACATAGGGACCTTGAAATATTCGCACCATCCCGAGGAGCCGCAAGTATTTATCGAATTGCGTACTGCCAAAAGTTTACAGTTTATCAATAGTTTTACATAAATAGTAATATTTCCACATAGTACAGTGCAACGTGAGGTCCGAAATCGCATTTCAAATTAGGTAATAACAGGAAATATATGCAAGGAAATATATCGCAAATGTATAGTTTGGATATTGCAATCGTTGCTCGCTCGCTCCGCTCGCTCGTGAAAATCTAGTCCTACCGACACGATCGCAAATTTGAAATAAGTCGCCTCCTTATCGAATAACAAACGCAAGAGGGCTTGGTTTTAGGTTAGGCTATAGTTTTCGAGCGAGCGCAGCGAGCGAGGGCCGCGTAAAGGTGTGTCACAAAGCAACCGTTTGGCACATAGGGACATTGAAATATTCGCACCAGCCCGAGGAGCCGCTAGTCTTTATCGAATTGCGTACTGACAAAAGTTTACAGTTTATCAATAGTTTTACATAAATAGTAGTATTTCCACATAGTACAGTGCAACGTGAGGTCCAAAATCGCATTTCAAATTAGGTAATAACAGGAAATATATGCAAGGTAATATATCGCAAATGTATAGTTTGGAAATTGTAATCGTTGCTCGCTCGCTCCGCTCGCTCGTAAAAATCTAGTCCAACCTCACAACCGATCCGACACGTTCGAAAATTTAAAATAAGTCGCCTCCTTATCGAATAACGAACGTAAGAGGGATTGGTTTTAGGTTAGGCTATAGTTTTCGAGCGAGCGCAGCGAGCGAGGGACGCGTAAAGGCGTGTCACACACCAACGGTTTGGCACATAGGGACCTTGAAATATTCGCACCATCCCGAGGAGCCGCAAGTATTTATCGAATTGCGTACTGCCAAAAGTTTACAGTTTATCAATAGTTTTACATAAATAGTAATATTTCCACATAGTACAGTGCAACGTGAGGTCCGAAATCGCTGACAAAATTAGGCAATAACAGGAAATATATGCAAGGCAGTATAAGGTATATGTATAGAGTGGAAATTGTAATCGTTGCTCGCTCGCTCCGCTCGCTCGAAAAAATCTAGTCCAACCTCACAACCGATCCGACACGTTCGAAAATTTAAAATAAGTCGCCTCCTTATCGAATTACGAACGCAAGAGCGATTGGTTTTAGGATAGGCTATAGTTTTCGAGCGAGCGCAGCGAGCGAGGGTCGCGTAAAGGTGTGTCACAAAGCAACCGTTTGGAACATAGGGACATTGAAATATTCGCACCAGCCCGAGGAGCCGCTAGTCTTTATCGAATTGCGTACTGACAAAAGTTTACAGTTTATCAATAGTTTTACATAAATAGTAATATTTCCACATAGTACAGTGCAACGTGATGTCCGAATTCCCAGAAAAAATTAGGTAATAACTGGAAATATATGCAAGGCAATATAAGGTATATGTATAGCGTGGAAATTGTAATCGTTGCTCGCTCGCTCCGCTCGCTCGTAAAAATCTAGTCCAACCTCACATCCGATCCGACACCTTAGCAAATTTGAAATAAGTCGCCTCCTTATCGAATAACGAACGGAAGAGGGATTGGTTTTAGGTTAGGCTATAGTTTTCGAGCGAGCGCAGCGAGCGAGGGACGCGTAAAGGTGTGTCACACACCAACGGTTTGGCACATAGGGACCTTGAAATATTCGCACCATCCCGAGGAGCCGCAAGTATTTATCGAATTGCGTCCTGACAAAAGTTAACAGTCTATCAATAGTTTTACATAAATAGTAACATTTCCACATAGTACAGTGCAACGTGAGGTCCGAAATCGCTGACAATATAGGCAATAACAGGAAATACATGCAAGGCAGTATAAGGTATATGTATAGAGTGGAAATTGTAATCGTTGCTCGCTCGCTCCGCTCGCTCGAAAAAATCTAGTCCAACCTCACAACCGATCCGACACGTTCGAAAATTTAAAATAAGTCGCCTCCTTATCGAATAACGAACGCAAGAGGGATTGGTTTTAGGATAGGCTATAGTTTTCGAGCGAGCGCAGCGAGCGAGTGCCGCGTAAAGGTGTGTCACAAAGAAACCGTTTGGCACATAGGGACATTGAAATATTCGCACCAGCCCGAGGAGCCGCTAGTCTTTATCGAATTGCGTACTGACAAAAGTTTACAGTTTATCAATAGTTTTACATAAATAGTAGTATTTCCACATAGTACAGTGCAACGTGAGGTCCAAAATCGCATTTCAAATTAGGTAATAACAGGAAATATATGCAAGGTAATATATCGCAAATGTATAGTTTGGAAATTGTAATCGTTGCTCGCTCGCTCGTAAAAATCTAGTCCAACCTCACAACCGATCCGACACGTTCGAAAATTTAAAATAAGTCGCCTCCTTATCGAATTACGAACGCAAGAGCGATTGGTTTTAGGATAGGCTATAGTTTTCGAGCGAGCGCAGCGAGCGAGGGTCGCGTAAAGGTGTGTCACAAAGCAACCGTTTGGCACATAGGGACATTGAAATATTCGCACCAGCCCGAGGAGCCGCTAGTCTTTATCGAATTGCGTACTGACAAAAGTTTACAGTTTATCAATAGTTTTACATAAATAGTAATATTTCCACATAGTACAGTGCAACGTGAGGTCCAAAATCGCATTTCAAATTAGGTAATAACAGGAAATATATGCAAGGAAATATATCGCAAATGTATAGTTTGGATATTGCAATCGTTGCTCGCTCGCTCCGCTCGCTCGTGAAAATCTAGTCCTACCGACACGATCGCAAATTTGAAATAAGTCGCCTCCTTATCGAATAACGAACGTAAGATGGATTGGTTTTAGGTTAGACTATAGTTTTCGAGCGAGCGCAGCGAGCGAGGGACGCGTAAAGGTGTGTCACACACCAACGGTTTGGCACATAGGGACCTTGAAATATTCGCACCATCCCGAGGAGCCGCAAGTATTTATCGAATTGTGTACTGACAAAAGTTTACAGTTTATCAATAGTTTTACATAAATAGTAATATTTCCACATAGTACAGTGCAACGTGAGGTCCGAAATCGCTGACAAAATTAGGCAATAACAGGAAATACATGCAAGGCAGTATAAGGTATATGTATAGAGTGGAAATTGTAATCGTTGCTCGCTCGCTCCGCTCGCTCGAAAAAATCTAGTCGAACCTCACAACCGATCCGACACGTTAGCAAATTTGAAATAAGTCGCCTCCTTATCGAATTAGGAACGCAAGAGGGATTGGTTTTAGGATAGGCTATTGCTTTCGAGCGAGCGCAGCGAGCGAGGGTCGCGTAAATGTGTGTCACAAAGCAACCGTTTGGCACATAGGGACATTGAAATATTCGCACCAGCCCGAGGAGCCGCTAGTCTTTATCGAATTGCGTACTGACAAAAGTTTACAGTTTATCAACAGTTTTACATAAATAGTAATATTTCCACATAGTACAGTGCAACGTGATGTCCGAATTCCCAGAAAAAATTTGGTAATAACTGGAAATATATGCAAGGCAATATAAGGTATATGTATAGTGTGGAAATTGTAATCGTTGCTCGCTCGCTCCGCTCGCTCGTAAAAATCTAGTCCAACCTCACATCCGATCCGACACCTTAGCAAATTTGAAATAAGTCGCCTCCTTATCGAATAACGAACGCAAGAGGGCTTGGTTTTAGGTTAGGCTATAGTTTTCGAGCGAGCGCAGCGAGCGAGGGACGCGTAAAGGTGTGTCACAAAGCAACCGTTTGGCACATAGGGACATTGAAATATTCGCAACAGCCCGAGGAGCCGCTAGTCTTTATCGAATTGCGTACTGACAAAAGTTTACAGTTTATCAATAGTTTTACATAAATAGTAATATTTCCACATAGTACAATGCAACGTGAGGTCCGAAATCGCTGACAACATTAGGCAATAACAGGAAATACATGCAAGGCAGTATAAGGTATATGTATAGAGTGGAAATTGCAATCGTTGCTCGCTCGCTACGCTCGCTCGTAAAATCTATTCCAACCTCACAACCGATCCGACACGTTCGAAAATTTAAAATAAGTCGCCTCCTTATCGAATAACGAACGCAAGAGGGATTGGTTTTAGGATAGGCTATAGTTTTCGAGCGAGCGCAGCGAGCGAGTGCCGCGTAAAGGTGTGTGACAAAGCAACCGTTTGGCACATAGGGACATTGAAATATTCGCACCAGCCCGAGGAGCCGCTAGTCTTTATCGAATTGCGTACTGACAAAAGTTTACAGTTTATCAATAGTTTTACATAAATAGTAGTATTTCCACATAGTACAGTGCAACGTGAGGTCCAAAATCGCATTTCAAATTAGGTAATAACAGGAAATATATGCAAGGTAATATATCGCAAATGTATAGTTTGGAAATTGTAATCGTTGCTCGCTCGCTCCGCTCGCTCGTAAAAATCTAGTCCAACCTCACAACCGATCCGACACGTTCGAAAATTTAAGATAAGTCGCCTCCTTATCGAATTACGAACGCAAGAGCGATTGGTTTTAGGATAGGCTATAGTTTTCGAGCGAGCGCAGCGAGCGAGGGTCGCGTAAAGGTGTGTCACAAAGCAACCGTTTGGCACATAGGGACATTGAAATATTCGCACCAGCCCGAGGAGCCGCTAGTCTTTATCGAATTGCGTACTGTCAAAAGTTTACAGTTTATCAATAGTTTTACATAAATAGTAATATTTCCACATAGTACAGTGCAACGTGAGGTCCAAAATCGCATTTCAAATTAGGTAATAACAGGAAATATATGCAAGGAAATATATCGCAAATGTATAGTTTGGATATTGCAATCGTTGCTCGCTCGCTCCGCTCGCTCGTGAAAATCTAGTCCTACCTCACATCCGATCCGACACGATCGCAAATTTGAAATAAGTCGCCTCCTTATCGAATAACGAACGTAAGATGGATTGGTTTTAGGTTAGGCTATAGTTTTCGAGCGAGCGCAGCGAGCGAGGGACGCGTAAAGGTGTGTCACACACCAACGGTTTGGCACATAGGGACCTTGAAATATTCGCACCATCCCGAGGAGCCGCAAGTATTTATCGAATTGCGTACTGACAAAAGTTTACAGTTTATCAATAGTTTTACATAAATAGTAATATTTCCACATAGTACAGTGCAACGTGAGGTCCGAAATCGCTGACAAAATTAGGCAATAACAGGAAATACATGCAAGGCAGTATAAGGTATATGTATAGAGTGGAAATTGTAATCGTTGCTCGCTCGCTCCGCTCGCTCGAAAAAATCTAGTCGAACCTCACAACCGATCCGACACGTTAGCAAATTTGAAATAAGTCGCCTCCTTATCGAATTAGGAACGCAAGAGGGATTGGTTTTAGGATAGGCTATTGCTTTCGAGCGAGCGCAGCGAGCGAGGGTCGCGTAAAGGTGTGTCACAAAGCAACCGTTTGGCACATAGGGACATTGAAATATTCGCACCAGCCCGAGGAGCCGCTAGTCTTTATCGAATTGCGTACTGACAAAAGTTTACAGTTTATCAACAGTTTTACATAAATAGTAATATTTCCACATAGTACAGTGCAACGTGATGTCCGAATTCCCAGAAAAAATTAGGTAATAACTGGAAATATATGCAAGGCAATATAAGGTATATGTATAGTGTGGAAATTGTAATCGTTGCTGGCTCGCTCCGCTCGCTCGTAAAAATCTAGTCCAACCTCACATCCGATCCGACACCTTAGCAAATTTGAAATAAGTCGCCTCCTTATCGAATAACGAACGCAAGAGGGCTTGGTTTTCGGTTAGGCTATAGTTTTCGAGCGAGCGCAGCGAGCGAGGGACGCGTAAAGGTGTGTCACAAAGCAACCGTTTGGCACATAGGGACATTGAAATATTCGCACCAGCCCGAGGAGCCGCTAGTCTTTATCGAATTGCGTACTGACAAAAGTTTACAGTTTATCAATAGTTTTACATAAATAGTAATATTTCCACATAGTACAATGCAACGTGAGGTCCGAAATCGCTGACAAAATTAGGCAATAACAGGAAACACATGCAAGGCAGTATAAGGTATATGTATAGAGTGGAAATTGTAATCGTTGCTCGCTCGCTACGCTCGCTCGTAAAAATCTATTCCAACCTCACAACCGATCCGACACGTTCGATAATTTAAAATAAGTCGCCTCCTTATCGAAGAACGAACGCAAGAGGGATTGGTTTTAGGATAGGCTATAGTTTTCGAGCGAGCGCAGCGAGCGAGTGCCGCGTAAAGGTGTGTCACAAAGCAACCGTTTGGCACATAGGGACATTGAAATATTCGCACCAGCCCGAGGAGCCGCTAGTCTTTATCGAATTGCGTACTGACAAAAGTTTACAGTTTATCAACAGTTTTACATAAATAGTAATATTTCCACATAGTACAGTGCAACGTGATGTCCGAATTCCCAGAAAAAATTAGGTAATAACTGGAAATATATGCAAGGCAATATAAGGTATATGTATAGTGTGGAAATTGTAATCGTTGCTGGCTCGCTCCGCTCGCTCGTAAAAATCTAGTCCAACCTCACATCCGATCCGACACCTTAGCAAATTTGAAATAAGTCGCCTCCTTATCGAATAACGAACGCAAGAGGGCTTGGTTTTCGGTTAGGCTATAGTTTTCGAGCGAGCGCAGCGAGCGAGGGACGCGTAAAGGTGTGTCACAAAGCAACCGTTTGGCACATAGGGACATTGAAATATTCGCACCAGCCCGAGGAGCCGCTAGTCTTTATCGAATTGCGTACTGACAAAAGTTTACAGTTTATCAATAGTTTTACATAAATAGTAATATTTCCACATAGTACAATGCAACGTGAGGTCCGAAATCGCTGACAAAATTAGGCAATAACAGGAAACACATGCAAGGCAGTATAAGGTATATGTATAGAGTGGAAATTGTAATCGTTGCTCGCTCGCTACGCTCGCTCGTAAAAATCTATTCCAACCTCACAACCGATCCGACACGTTCGATAATTTAAAATAAGTCGCCTCCTTATCGAAGAACGAACGCAAGAGGGATTGGTTTTAGGATAGGCTATAGTTTTCGAGCGAGCGCAGCGAGCGAGTGCCGCGTAAAGGTGTGTCACAAAGCAACCGTTTGGCACATAGGGACATTGAAATATTCGCACCAGCCCGAGGAGCCGCTAGTCTTTATCGAATTGCGTACTGACAAAAGTTTACAGTTTATCAACAGTTTTACATAAATAGTAATATTTCCACATAGTACAGTGCAACGTGATGTCCGAATTCCCAGAAAAAATTAGGTAATAACTGGAAATATATGCAAGGCAATATAAGGTATATGTATAGTGTGGAAATTGTAATCGTTGCTGGCTCGCTCCGCTCGCTCGTAAAAATCTAGTCCAACCTCACATCCGATCCGACACCTTAGCAAATTTGAAATAAGTCGCCTCCTTATCGAATAACGAACGCAAGAGGGCTTGGTTTTCGGTTAGGCTATAGTTTTCGAGCGAGCGCAGCGAGCGAGGGACGCGTAAAGGTGTGTCACAAAGCAACCGTTTGGCACATAGGGACATTGAAATATTCGCACCAGCCCGAGGAGCCGCTAGTCTTTATCGAATTGCGTACTGACAAAAGTTCACAGTTTATCAATAGTTTTACATAAATAGTAATATTTCCACATAGTACAATGCAACGTGAGGTCCGAAATCGCTGACAAAATTAGGCAATAACAGGAAATACATGCAAGGCAGTATAAGGTATATGTATAGAGTGGAAATTGTAATCGTTGCTCGCTCGCTACGCTCGCTCGTAAAAATCTATTCCAACCTCACAACCGATCCGACACGTTCGATAATTTAAAATAAGTCGCCTCCTTATCGAAGAACGAACGCAAGAGGGATTGGTTTTAGGATAGGCTATAGTTTTCGAGCGAGCGCAGCGAGCGAGTGCCGCGTAAAGGTGTGTCACAAAGCAACCGTTTGGCACATAGGGACATTGAAATATTCGCACCAGCCCGAGGAGCCGCTAGTCTTTATCGAATTGCGTACTGACAAAAGTTTACAGTTTATCAATAGTTTTACATAAATAGTAGTATTTCCACATAGTACAGTGCAACGTGAGATCCAAAATCGCATTTCAAATTAGGTAATAACAGGAAATATATGCAAGGTAATATATCGCAAATGTATAGTTTGGAAATTGTAATCGTTGCTCGCTCGCTCCGCTCGCTCGTAAAAATCTAGTCCAACCTCACAACCGATCGGACACGTTCGAAAATTTAAAATAAGGCGCCTCCTTATCGAATAACGAACGTAAGAGGGATTGGTTTTAGGTTAGGCTATAGTTTTCGAGCGAGCGCAGCGAGCGAGGGACGCGTAAAGGTGTGTCACACACCAACGGTTTGGCACATAGGGACCTTGAAATATTCGCACCATCCCGAGGAGCCGCAAGTATTATCGAATTGCGTCCTGACAAAAGTTAACAGTCTATCAAAGTTTTACATAAATAGTAACATTTCCACATAGTACAGTGCAACGTGAGGTCCGAAATCGCTGACAATATAGGCAATAACAGGAAATACATGCAAGGCAGTATAAGGTATATGTATAGAGTGGAAATTGTAATCGTTGCTCGCTCGCTCCGCTCGCTCGAAAAATCTAGTCCAACCTCACAACCGATCCGACACGTTCGAAAATTTAAAATAAGTCGCCTCCTTATCGAATAACGAACGCAAGAGGGATTGGTTTTAGGATAGGCTATAGTTTTCGAGCGAGCGCAGCGAGCGAGTGCCGCGTAAAGGTGTGTCACAAAGAACCGTTTGGCACATAGGGACATTGAAATATTCGCACCAGCCCGAGGAGCCGCTAGTCTTATCGAATTGCGTACTGACAAAAGTTTACAGTTTATCAATAGTTTTACATAAATAGTAGTATTTCCACATAGTACAGTGCAACGTGAGGTCCAAAATCGCATTTCAAATTAGGTAATAACAGGAAATATATGCAAGGTAATATATCGCAAATGTATAGTTTGGAAATTGTAATCGTTGCTCGCTCGCTCCGCTCGCTCGTAAAAATCTAGTCCAACCTCACAACCGATCCGACACGTTCGAAAATTTAAATAAGTCGCCTCCTTATCGAATTACGAACGCAAGAGCGATTGGTTTTAGGATAGGCTATAGTTTTCGAGCGAGCGCAGCGAGCGAGGGTCGCGTAAAGGTGTGTCACAAAGCAACCGTTTGGCACATAGGGACATTGAAATATTCGCACCAGCCCGAGGAGCCGCTAGTCTTTATCGAATTGCGTACTGACAATAGTTTACAGTTTATCAATAGTTTTACATAAATAGTAATATTTCCACATCGTACAGTGCAACGTGAGGTCCAAAATCGCATTTCAAATTAGGTAATAACAGGAAATATATGCAAGGAAATATATCGCAAATGTATAGTTTGGATATTGCAATCGTTGCTCGCTCGCTCCGCTCGCTCGTGAAAATCTAGTCCTACCTCACATCCGATCCGACACGATCGCAAATTTGAAATAAGTCGCCTCCTTATCGAATAACGAACGTAAGATGGATTGGTTTTAGGTTAGGCTATAGTTTTCGAGCGAGCGCAGCGAGCGAGGGACGCGTAAAGGTGTGTCACACACCAACGGTTTGGCACATAGGGACCTTGAAATATTCGCACCATCCCGAGGAGCCGCAAGTATTTATCGAATTGCGTACTGACAAAAGTTTACAGTTTATCAATAGTTTTACATAAATAGTAATATTTCCACATAGTACAGTGCAACGTGAGGTCCGAAATCGCTGACAAAATTAGGCAATAACAGGAAATACATGCAAGGCAGTATAAGGTATATGTATAGAGTGGAAATTGTAATCGTTGCTCGCTCGCTCCGCTCGCTCGAAAAAATCTAGTCGAACCTCACAACCGATCCGACACGTTAGCAAATTTGAAATAAGTCGCCTCCTTATCGAATTAGGAACGCAAGAGGGATTGGTTTTAGGATAGGCTATTGCTTTCGAGCGAGCGCAGCGAGCGAGGGTCGCGTAAATGTGTGTCACAAAGCAACCGTTTGGCACATAGGGACATTGAAATATTCGCACCAGCCCGAGGAGCCGCTAGTCTTTATCGAATTGCGTACTGACAAAAGTTTACAGTTTATCAATAGTTTTACATAAATAGTAATATTTCCACATAGTACAATGCAACGTGAGGTCCGAAATCGCTGACAAAATTAGGCAATAACAGGAAATACATGCAAGGCAGTATAAGGTATATGTATAGAGTGGAAATTGTAATCGTTGCTCGCTCGCTACGCTCGCTCGTAAAAATCTATTCCAACCTCACAACCGATCCGACACGTTCGAAAATTTAAAATAAGTCGCCTCCTTATCGAATAACGAACGCAAGAGGGATTGGTTTTAGGATAGGCTATAGTTTTCGAGCGAGCGCAGCGAGCGAGTGCCGCGTAAAGGTGTGTGACAAAGCAACCGTTTGGCACATAGGGACATTGAAATATTCGCACCAGCCCGAGGAGCCGCTAGTCTTTATCGAATTGCGTACTGACAAAAGTTTACAGTTTATCAATAGTTTTACATAAATAGTAGTATTTCCACATAGTACAGTGCAACGTGAGGTCCAAAATCGCATTTCAAATTAGGTAATAACAGGAAATATATGCAAGGTAATATATCGCAAATGTATAGTTTGGAAATTGTAATCGTTGCTCGCTCGCTCCGCTCGCTCGTAAAAATCTAGTCCAACCTCACAACCGATCCGACACGTTCGAAAATTTAAAATAAGTCGCCTCCTTATCGAATTACGAACGCAAGAGCGATTGGTTTTAGGATAGGCTATAGTTTTCGAGCGAGCGCAGCGAGCGAGGGTCGCGTAAAGGTGTGTCACAAAGCAACCGTTTGGCACATAGGGACATTGAAATATTCGCACCAGCCCGAGGAGCCGCTAGTCTTTATCGAATTGCGTACTGTCAAAAGTTTACAGTTTATCAATAGTTTTACATAAATAGTAATATTTCCACATAGTACAGTGCAACGTGAGGTCCAAAATCGCATTTCAAATTAGGTAATAACAGGAAATATATGCAAGGAAATATATCGCAAATGTATAGTTTGGATATTGCAATCGTTGCTCGCTCGCTCCGCTCGCTCGTGAAAATCTAGTCCTACCTCACATCCGATCCGACACGATCGCAAATTTGAAATAAGTCGCCTCCTTATCGAATAACGAACGTAAGATGGATTGGTTTTAGGTTAGGCTATAGTTTTCGAGCGAGCGCAGCGAGCGAGGGACGCGTAAAGGTGTGTCACACACCAACGGTTTGGCACATAGGGACCTTGAAATATTCGCACCATCCCGAGGAGCCGCAAGTATTTATCGAATTGCGTACTGACAAAAGTTTACAGTTTATCAATAGTTTTACATAAATAGTAATATTTCCACATAGTACAGTGCAACGTGAGGTCCGAAATCGCTGACAAAATTAGGCAATAACAGGAAATACATGCAAGGCAGTATAAGGTATATGTATAGAGTGGAAATTGTAATCGTTGCTCGCTCGCTCCGCTCGCTCGAAAAAATCTAGTCGAACCTCACAACCGATCCGACACGTTAGCAAATTTGAAATAAGTCGCCTCCTTATCGAATTAGGAGCGCAAGAGGGATTGGTTTTAGGATAGGCTATTGCTTTCGAGCGAGCGCAGCGAGCGAGGGTCGCGTAAAGGTGTGTCACAAAGCAACCGTTTGGCACATAGGGACATTGAAATATTCGCACAAGCCCGAGGAGCCGCTAGTCTTTATCGAATTGCGTACTGACAAAAGTTTACAGTTTATCAACAGTTTTACATAAATAGTAATATTTCCACATAGTACAGTGCAACGTGATGTCCGAATTCCCAGAAAAAATTAGGTAATAACTGGAAATATATGCAAGGCAATATAAGGTATATGTATAGTGTGGAAATTGTAATCGTTGCTGGCTCGCTCCGCTCGCTCGTAAAAATCTAGTCCAACCTCACATCCGATCCGACACCTTAGCAAATTTGAAATAAGTCGCCTCCTTATCGAATAACGAACGCAAGAGGGCTTGGTTTTCGGTTAGGCTATAGTTTTCGAGCGAGCGCAGCGAGCGAGGGACGCGTAAAGTTGTGTCACAAAGCAAACGTTTGGCACATAGGGACATTGAAATATTCGCACCAGCCCGAGGAGCCGCTAGTCTTTATCGAATTGCGTACTGACAAAAGTTTACAGTTTATCAATAGTTTTACATAAATAGTAATATTTCCACATAGTACAATGCAACGTGAGGTCCGAAATCGCTGACAAAATTAGGCAATAACAGGAAATACATGCAAGGCAGTATAAGGTATATGTATAGAGTGGAAATTGTAATCGTTGCTCGCTCGCTACGCTCGCTCGTAAAAATCTATTCCAACCTCACAACCGATCCGACACGTTCGAAAATTTAAAATAAGTCGCCTCCTTATCGAATAACGAACGCAAGAGGGATTGGTTTTAGGATAGGCTATAGTTTTCGAGCGAGCGCAGCGAGCGAGTGCCGCGTAAAGGTGTGTCACAAAGCAACCGTTTGGCACATAGGGACATTGAAATATTCGCACCAGCCCGAGGAGCCGCTAGTCTTTATCGAATTGCGTACTGACAAAAGTTTACAGTTTATCAATAGTTTTACATAAATAGTAGTATTTCCACATAGTGCAGTGCAACGTGAGGTCCAAAATCGCATTTCAAATTAGGTAATAACAGGAAATATATGCAAGGTAATATATCGCAAATGTATATTTTGGAAATTGTAATCGTTGCTCGCTCGCTCCGCTCGCTCGTAAAAATCTAGTCCAACCTCACAACCGATCCGACACGTTCGAAAATTTAAAATAAGTCGCCTCCTTATCGAATTACGAACGCAAGAGCGATTGGTTTTAGGATAGGCTATAGTTTTCGAGCGAGCGCAGCGAGCGAGGGTCGCGTAAAGGTGTGTCACAAAGCAACCGTTTGGCACATAGGGACATTGAAATATTCGCACCAGCCCGAGGAGCCGCTAGTCTTTATCGAATTGCGTACTGACAAAAGTTTACAGTTTATCAATAGTTTTACATAAATAGTAATATTTCCACATAGTACAGTGCAACGTGAGGTCCGAAATCGCTGACAAAATTAGGCAATAACAGGAAATACATGCAAGGCAATATAAGGTATATGTATAGAGTGGAAATTGTAATCGTTGCTCGCTCGCTCCGCTCGCTCGAAAAAATCTAGTCGAACCTCACAACCGATCCGACACGTTAGCAAATTTGAAATAAGTCGCCTCCTTATCGAATTAGGAACGCAAGAGGGATTGGTTTTAGGATAGGCTATTGTTTTCGAGCGAGCGCAGCGAGCGAGGGTCGCGTAAAGGTGTGTCACAAAGCAACCGTTTGGCACATAGGGACATTGAAATATTCGCACCAGCCCGAGGAGCCGCTAGTCTTTATCGAATTGCGTACTGACAAAAGTTTACAGTTTATCAACAGTTTTACATAAATAGTAATATTTCCACATAGTACAGTGCAACGTGATGTCCGAATTCCCAGAAAAAATTAGGTAATAACTGGAAATACATGCAAGGCAGTATAAGGTATATGTATAGAGTGGAAATTGTAATCGTTGCTCGCTCGCTACGCGCGCTCGTAAAAATCTATTCCAACCTCACAACCGATCCGACACGTTCGAAAATTTAAAATAAGTCGCCTCCTTATCGAATAACGAACGCAAGAGGGATTGGTTTTAGGATAGGCTATAGTTTTCGAGCGAGCGCAGCGAGCGAGTACCGCGTAAAGGTGTGTCACAAAGCAACCGTTTGGCACATAGGGACATTGAAATATTCGCACCAGCCCGAGGAGCCGCTAGTCTTTATCGAATTGCGTACTGACAAAAGTTTACAGTTTATCAATAGTTTTTCATAAATAGTAGTATTTCCACATAGTGCAGTGCAACGTGAGGTCCAAAATCGCATTTCAAATTAGGTAATAACAGGAAATATATGCAAGGTAATATATCGCAAATGTATAGTTTGGAAATTGTAATCGTAGCTCGCTCGCTCCGCTCGCTCGTAAAAATCTAGTCCAACCTCACAACCGATCCGACACGTTCGAAAATTTAAAATAAGTCGCCTCCTTATCGAATTACGAACGCAAGAGCGATTGGTTTTAGTATAGGCTATAGTTTTCGAGCGAGCGCAGCGAGCGAGGGTCGCGTAAAGGTGTGTCACAAAGCAACCGTTTGGCACATAGGGACATTGAAATATTCGCACCAGCCCGAGGAGCCGCTAGTCTTTATCGAATTGCGTACTGACAAAAGTTTACAGTTTATCAATAGTTTTACATAAATAGTAATATTTCCACATAGTACAGTGCAACGTGATGTCCGAATTCCCAGAAAAAATTAGGTAATAACTGGAAATATATGCAAGGCAATATAAGGTATATGTATAGCGTGGAAATTGTAATCGTTGCTCGCTCGCTCCGCTCGCTCGTAAAAATCTAGTCCAACCTCACATCCGATCCGACACGTTCGAAAATTTAAAATAAGTCGCCTCCTTATCGAATAAGGAACGTAAGAGGGATTGGTTTTAGGTTAGGCTATAGTTTTCGAGCGAGCGCAGCGAGCGAGGGACGCGTAAAGGTGTGTCACACACCAACGGTTTGGCACATAGGGACCTTGAAATATTCGCACCATCCCGAGGAGCCGCAAGTATTTATCGAATTGCGTACTGACAAAAGTTTACAGTTTATCAATAGTTTTACATAAATAGTAATATTTCCACATAGTACAGTGCAACGTGAGGTCCGAAATCGCTGACAAAATTAGGCAATAACAGGAAATACATGCAAGGCAATATAAGGTATATGTATAGAGTGGAAATTGTAATCGTTGCTCGCTCGCTCCGCTCGCTCGAAAAAATCTAGTCGAACCTCACAACCGATCCGACACGATAGCAAATTTGAAATAAGTCGCCTCCTTATCGAATTAGGAACGCAAGAGGGATTGGTTTTAGGATAGGCTATTGTTTTCGAGCGAGCGCAGCGAGCGAGGGTCGCGTAAAGGTGTGTCACAAAGCAACCGTTTGGCACATAGGGACATTGAAATATTCGCACCAGCCCGAGGAGCCGCTAGTCTTTATCGAATTGCGTACTGACAAAAGTTTACAGTTTATCAACAGTTTTACATAAATAGTAATATTTCCACATAGTACAGTGCAACGTGATGTCCGAATTCCCAGAAAAAATTAGGTAATAACTGGAAATATATGCAAGGCAATATAAGGTATATGTATAGTGTGGAAATTGTAATCGTTGCTCGCTCGCTCCGCTCGCTCGTAAAAATCTAGTCCAACCTCACAACCGATCCGACACGTTCGAAAATTTAAAATAAGGCGCCTCCTTATCGAATAACGAACGTAAGAGGGATTGGTTTTAGGTTAGGCTATAGTTTTCGAGCGAGCGCAGCGAGCGAGGGTCCCGTAAAGGTGTGTCACAAAGCAACCGTTTGGCACATAGGGACATTGAAATATTCGCACCAGCCCGAGGAGCCTCTAGTCTTTATCGAATTGCGTACTGACAAAAGTTTACAGTTTATCAATAGTTTTACGTAAATAGTAATATTTCCACATAGTACAGTGCAACGTGAGGTCCAAAATCGCATTTCAAATTAGGTAATAACAGGAAATATATGCAAGGTAATATATCGCAAATGTATAGTTTGGAAATTGTAATCGTTGCTCGCTCGCTCCGCTCGCTCGTGAAAATCTAGTCCTACCTCACAACCGAACCGACACGTGACCAAATTCGAAATAAGTCGCCTCCTTATCGAATAACGAACGCAAGAGGGCTTGGTTTTAGGTTAGGCTATAGTTTTCGAGCGAGCGCAGCGAGCGAGGGACGCGTAAAGGTGTGTCACAAAGCAACCGTTTGGCACATAGGGACATTGAAATATTCGCACCAGCCCGAGGAGCCGCTAGTCTTTATCGAATTGCGTACTGACAAAAGTTTACAGTTTATCAATAGTTTTACATAAATAGTAATATTTCCACATAGTACAATGCAACGTGAGGTCCGAAATCGCTGACAAAATTAGGCAATAACAGGAAATACATGCAAGGCAGTATAAGGTATATGTATAGAGTGGAAATTGTAATCGTTGCTCGCTCGCTCCGCTCGCTCGAAAAAATCTAGTCGAACCTCACAACCGATCCGACACGTTAGCAAATTTGAAATAAGTCGCCTCCTTATCGAATTAGGAACGCAAGAGGGATTGGTTTTAGGATAGGCTATTGCTTTCGAGCGAGCGCAGCGAGCGAGGGTCGCGTAAAGGTGTGTCACAAAGCAACCGTTTGGCACATAGGGACATTGAAATATTCGCACCAGCCCGAGGAGCCGCTAGTCTTTATCGAATTGCGTACTGACAAAAGTTTACAGTTTATCAACAGTTTTACATAAATAGTAATATTTCCACATAGTACAGTGCAACGTGATGTCCGAATTCCCAGAAAAAATTAGGTAATAACTGGAAATATATGCAAGGCAATATAAGGTATATGTATAGTGTGGAAATTGTAATCGTTGCTCGCTCGCTCCGCTCGCTCGTAAAAATCTAGTCCAACCTCACATCCGATCCGACACCTTAGCAAATTTGAAATAAGTCGCCTCCTTATCGAATAACGAACGCAAGAGGGCTTGGTTTTCGGTTAGGCTATAGTTTTCGAGCGAGCGCAGCGAGCGAGGGACGCGTAAAGGTGTGTCACAAAGCAACCGTTTGGCACATAGGGACATTGAAATATTCGCACCAGCCCGAGGAGCCGCTAGTCTTTATCGAATTGCGTACTGACAAAAGTTTACAGTTTATCAATAGTTTTACATAAATAGTAATATTTCTACATAGTACAATGCAACGTGAAGTCCGAAATCGCTGACAAAATTAGGCAATAACAGGAAATACATGCAAGGCAGTATAAGGTATATGTATAGAGTGGAAATTGTAATCGTTGCTCGCTCGCTACGCTCGCTCGTAAAAATCTATTCCAACCTCACAACCGATCCGACACGTTCGAAAATTTAAAATAAGTCGCCTCCTTATCGAATAACGAACGCAAGAGGGATTGGTTTTAGGATAGGCTATAGTTTTCGAGCGAGCGCAGCGAGCGAGTGCCGCGTAAAGGTGTGTCACAAAGCAACCGTTTGGCACATAGGGACATTGAAATATTCGCACCAGCCCGAGGAGCCGCTAGTCTTTATCGAATTGCGTACTGACAAAAGTTTACAGTTTATCAATAGTTTTACATAAATAGTAGTATTTCCACATAGTGCAGTGCAACGTGAGGTCCAAAATCGCATTTCAAATTAAGTAATAACAGGAAATATATGCAAGGTAATATATCGCAAATGTATAGTTTGGAAATTGTAATCGTTGCTCGCTCGCTCCGCTCGCTCGTAAAAATCTAGTCCAACCTCACAACCGATCCGACACGTTCGAAAATTTAAAATAAGTCGCCTCCTTATCGAATTACGAACGCAAGAGCGATTGGTTTTAGGATAGTCTATAGTTTTCGAGCGAGCGCAGCGAGCGAGGGTCGCGTAAAGGTGTGTCACAAAGCAACCGTTTGGCACATAGGGACATTGAAATATTCGCACCAGCCCGAGGAGCCGCTAGTCTTTATCGAATTGCGTACTGACAAAAGTTTACAGTTTATCAATAGTTTTACATAAATAGTAATATTTCCACATAGTACAGTGCAACGTGATGTCCGAATTCCCAGAAAAAATTAGGTAATAACTGGAAATATATGCAAGGCAATATAAGGTATATGTATAGCGTGGAAATTGTAATCGTTGCTCGCTCGCTCCGCTCGCTCGTAAAAATCTAGTCCAACCTCACATCCGATCCGACACGTTCGAAAATTTAAAATAAGTCGCCTCCTTATCGAATAACGAACGTAAGAGGGATTGGTTTTAGGTTAGGCTATAGTTTTCGAGCGAGCGCAGCGAGCGAGGGACGCGTAAAGGTGTGTCACACACCAACGGTTTGGCACATAGGGACCTTGAAATATTCGCACCATCCCGAGGAGCCGCAAGTATTTATCGAATTGCGTACTGACAAAAGTTTACAGTTTATCAATAGTTTTACATAAATAGTAATATTTCCACATAGTACAGTGCAACGTGAGGTCCGAAATCGCTGACAAAATTAGGCAATAACAGGAAATACATGCAAGGCAATATAAGGTATATGTATAGAGTGGAAATTGTAATCGTTGCTCGCTCGCTCCGCTCGCTCGAAAAAATCTAGTCGAACCTCACAACCGATCCGACACGTTAGCAAATTTGAAATAAGTCGCCTCCTTATCGAATTAGGAACGCAAGAGGGATTGGTTTTAGGATAGGCTATTGTTTTCGAGCGAGCGCAGCGAGCGAGGGTCGCGTAAAGGTGTGTCACAAAGCAACCGTTTGGCACATAGGGACATTGAAATATTCGCACCAGCCCGAGGAGCCGCTAGTCTTTATCGAATTGCGTACTGACAAAAGTTTACAGTTTATCAACAGTTTTACATAAATAGTAACATTTTCCACATAGTACAGTGCAACGTGATGTCCGAATTCCCAGAAAAAATTAGGTAATAACTGGAAATATATGCAAGGCAATATAAGGTATATGTATAGCGTGGAAATTGTAATCGTTGCTCGCTCGCTCCGCTCGCTCGTAAAAATCTAGTCCAACCTCACATCCGATCCGACACGTTCGAAAATTTAAAATAAGTCGCCTCCTTATCGAATAACGAACGTAAGAGGGATTGGTTTTAGGTTAGGCTATAGTTTTCGAGCGAGCGCAGCGAGCGAGGGACGCGTAAAGGTGTGTCACACACCAACGGTTTGGCACATAGGGACCTTGAAATATTCGCACCATCCCGAGGAGCCGCAAGTATTTATCGAATTGCGTACTGACAAAAGTTTACAGTTTATCAATAGTTTTACATAAATAGTAATATTTCCACATAGTACAGTGCAACGTGAGGTCCGAAATCGCTGACAAAATTAGGCAATAACAGGAAATACATGCAAGGCAATATAAGGTATATGTATAGAGTGGAAATTGTAATCGTTGCTCGCTCGCTCCGCTCGCTCGAAAAAATCTAGTCGAACCTCACAACCGATCCGACACGTTAGCAAATTTGAAATAAGTCGCCTCCTTATCGAATTAGGAACGCAAGAGGGATTGGTTTTAGGATAGGCTATTGTTTTCGAGCGAGCGCAGCGAGCGAGGGTCGCGTAAAGGTGTGTCACAAAGCAACCGTTTGGCACATAGGGACATTGAAATATTCGCACCAGCCCGAGGAGCCGCTAGTCTTTATCGAATTGCGTACTGACAAAAGTTTACAGTTTATCAACAGTTTTACATATATAGTAACATTTTCCACATAGTACAGTGCAACGTGATGTCCGAATTCCCAGAAAAAATTAGGTAATAACTGGAAATATATGCAAGGCAATATAAGGTATATGTATAGTGTGGAAATTGTAATCGTTGCTCGCTCGCTCCGCTCGCTCGTAAAAATCTAGTCCAACCTCACATCCGATCCGACACCTTAGCAAATTTGAAATAAGTCGCCTCCTTATCGAATAACGAACGGACGAGGGCTTGGTTTTAGGTTAGGCTATAGTTTTCGAGCGAGCGCAGCGAGCGAGTGACGCGTAAAGGTGTGTCACAAAGCAACCGTTTGGCACATAGGGACATTGAAATATTCGCACCAGCCCGAGGAGCCGCTAGTCTTTATCGAATTGCGTACTGACAAAAGTTTACAGTTTATCAATAGTTTTACATAAATAGTAGTATTTCCACATAGTACAGTGCAACGTGAGGTCCAAAATCGCATTTCAAATTAGGTAATAACAGGAAATATATGCAAGGTAATATATCGCAAATGTATAGTTTGGAAATTGTAATCGTTGCTCGCTCGCTCCGCTCGCTCGTAAAAATCTAGTCCAACCTCACAACCGATCCGACACGTTCGAAAATTTAAAATAAGGCGCCTCCTTATCGAATAACGAACGTAAGAGGGATTGGTTTTAGGTTAGGCTATAGTTTTCGAGCGGGCGCAGCGAGCGAGGGACGCGTAAAGGTGTGTCACACACCAACGGTTTGGCACATAGGGACCTTGAAATATTCGCACCATCCCGAGGAGCCGCAAGTATTTATCGAATTGCGTACTGACAAAAGTTAACAGTCTATCAATAGTTTTACATAAATAGTAATATTTCCACATAGTACAGTGCAACGTGAGGTCCGAAATCGCTGACAATATAGGCAGTAACAGGAAATACATGCAAGGCAGTATAAGGTATATGTATAGAGTGGAAATTGTAATCGTTGCTCGCTCGCTCCGCTCGCTCGAAAAAATCTAGTCCAACCTCACAACCGATCCGACACGTTAGCAAATTTGAAATAAGCCGCCTCCTTATAGAATTACGAACGCATACGGGATTGGTTTTAGGATAGGCTATAGTTTTCGAGCGAGCGCAGCGAGCGATGGTCCCGTAAAGGTGTGTCACAATGCATCCGTTTGGCACATAGGGACATTGAAATATTCGCACCAGCCCGAGGAGCCGCTAGTCTTTATCGAATTGCGTACTGACAAAAGTTTACAGTTTATCAATAGTTTTACGTAAATAGTAATATTTCCACATAGTACAGTGCAACGTGAGGTCCAAAATCGCATTTCAAATTAGGTAATAACAGGAAATATGTGCAAGGTAATATATCGCAAATGTATAGTTTGGAAATTGTAATCGTTGCTCGCTCGCTCCGCTCGCTCGTGAAAATCTAGTTCTACCTCACAACCGAACCGACACGTGACCAAATTCGAAATAAGTCGCCTCCTTATCGAATAACGAACGCAAGAGGGCTTGGTTTTAGGTTAGGCTATAGTTTTCGAGCGAGCGCAGCGAGCGAGGGACGCGTAAAGGTGTGTCACAAAGCAACCGTTTGGCACATAGGGACATTGAAATATTCGCACCAGCCCGAGGAGCCGCTAGTCTTTATCGAATTGCGTACTGACAATAGTTTACAGTTTATCAATAGTTTTACATAAATAGTAATATTTCCACATAGTACAGTGCAACGTGAGGTCCAAAATCGCCTTTCAAATTAGGTAATAACAGGAAATATATGCAAGGTAATATATCGCAAATGTATAGTTTGGAAATTGTAATCGTTGCTCGCTCGCTCCGCTCGCTCGTGAAAATCTAGTCCTACCTCACAACCGAACCGACACGTGACCAAATTCGAAATAAGTCGCCTCCTTATCGAATAACGAACGCAGGAGGGATGGTTGTAGGTTAGTCTATTGTTTTCGAGCGAGCGCAGCGAGCGAGGGACGCGTAGAGGTGTGTCACAAACCAACCGTTCGGCACATAGGGACATTGAAATATTCGCACCAGCCCGAGGAGCCGCTAGTCTTTATCGAATTGCGTACTGACAAAAGTTTACAGTTTATCAATAGTTTTACATAAATAGTAATATTTCCACATAGTACAATGCAACGTGAGGTCCGAAATCGCTGACAAAATTAGGCAATAGCAGGAAATACATGCAAGGCAGTATAAGGTATATGTATAGAGTGGAAATTGTAATCGTTGCTCGCTCGCTCCGCTCGCTCGAAAAAATCTAGTCGAACCTCACAACCGATCCGACACGTTAGCAAATTTGAAATAAGTCGCCTCCTTATCGAATTAGGAACGCAAGAGGGATTGGTTTTAGGATAGGCTATTGTTTTCGAGCGAGCGCAGCGAGCGAGGGTCGCGTAAAGGTGTGTCACAAAGCAACCGTTTGGCACATAGGGACATTGAAATATTCGCACCAGCCCGAGGAGCCGCTAGTCTTTATCGAATTGCGTACTGACAAAAGTTTACAGTTTATCAACAGTTTTACATAAATAGTAACATTTTCCACATAGTACAGTGCAACGTGATGTCCGAATTCCCAGAAAAAATTAGGTAATAACTGGAAATATATGCAAGGCAATATAAGGTATATGTATAGCGTGGAAATTGTAATCGTTGCTCGCTCGCTCCGCTCGCTCGTAAAAATCTAGTCCAACCTCACATCCGATCCGACACGTTCGAAAATTTAAAATAAGTCGCCTCCTTATCGAATAACGAACGTAAGAGGGATTGGTTTTAGGTTAGGCTATAGTTTTCGAGCGAGCGCAGCGAGCGAGGGACGCGTAAAGGTGTGTCACACACCAACGGTTTGGCACATAGGGACCTTGAAATATTCGCACCATCCCGAGGAGCCGCAAGTATTTATCGAATTGCGTACTGACAAAAGTTTACAGTTTATCAATAGTTTTACATAAATAGTAATATTTCCACATAGTACAGTGCAACGTGAGGTCCGAAATCGCTGACAAAATTAGGCAATAACAGGAAATACATGCAAGGCAATATAAGGTATATGTATAGAGTGGAAATTGTAATCGTTGCTCGCTCGCTCCGCTCGCTCGAAAAAATCTAGTCGAACCTCACAACCGATCCGACACGTTAGCAAATTTGAAATAAGTCGCCTCCTTATCGAATTAGGAACGCAAGAGGGATTGGTTTTAGGATAGGCTATTGTTTTCGAGCGAGCGCAGCGAGCGAGGGTCGCGTAAAGGTGTGTCACAAAGCAACCGTTTGGCACATAGGGACATTGAAATATTCGCACCAGCCCGAGGAGCCGCTAGTCTTTATCGAATTGCGTACTGACAAAAGTTTACAGTTTATCAACAGTTTTACATATATAGTAACATTTTCCACATAGTACAGTGCAACGTGATGTCCGAATTCCCAGAAAAAATTAGGTAATAACTGGAAATATATGCAAGGCAATATAAGGTATATGTATAGTGTGGAAATTGTAATCGTTGCTCGCTCGCTCCGCTCGCTCGTAAAAATCTAGTCCAACCTCACATCCGATCCGACACCTTAGCAAATTTGAAATAAGTCGCCTCCTTATCGAATAACGAACGGACGAGGGCTTGGTTTTAGGTTAGGCTATAGTTTTCGAGCGAGCGCAGCGAGCGAGTGACGCGTAAAGGTGTGTCACAAAGCAACCGTTTGGCACATAGGGACATTGAAATATTCGCACCAGCCCGAGGAGCCGCTAGTCTTTATCGAATTGCGTACTGACAAAAGTTTACAGTTTATCAATAGTTTTACATAAATAGTAGTATTTCCACATAGTACAGTGCAACGTGAGGTCCAAAATCGCATTTCAAATTAGGTAATAACAGGAAATATATGCAAGGTAATATATCGCAAATGTATAGTTTGGAAATTGTAATCGTTGCTCGCTCGCTCCGCTCGCTCGTAAAAATCTAGTCCAACCTCACAACCGATCCGACACGTTCGAAAATTTAAAATAAGGCGCCTCCTTATCGAATAACGAACGTAAGAGGGATTGGTTTTAGGTTAGGCTATAGTTTTCGAGCGGGCGCAGCGAGCGAGGGACGCGTAAAGGTGTGTCACACACCAACGGTTTGGCACATAGGGACCTTGAAATATTCGCACCATCCCGAGGAGCCGCAAGTATTTATCGAATTGCGTACTGACAAAAGTTAACAGTCTATCAATAGTTTTACATAAATAGTAATATTTCCACATAGTACAGTGCAACGTGAGGTCCGAAATCGCTGACAATATAGGCAGTAACAGGAAATACATGCAAGGCAGTATAAGGTATATGTATAGAGTGGAAATTGTAATCGTTGCTCGCTCGCTCCGCTCGCTCGAAAAAATCTAGTCCAACCTCACAACCGATCCGACACGTTAGCAAATTTGAAATAAGCCGCCTCCTTATAGAATTACGAACGCATACGGGATTGGTTTTAGGATAGGCTATAGTTTTCGAGCGAGCGCAGCGAGCGATGGTCCCGTAAAGGTGTGTCACAATGCATCCGTTTGGCACATAGGGACATTGAAATATTCGCACCAGCCCGAGGAGCCGCTAGTCTTTATCGAATTGCGTACTGACAAAAGTTTACAGTTTATCAATAGTTTTACGTAAATAGTAATATTTCCACATAGTACAGTGCAACGTGAGGTCCAAAATCGCATTTCAAATTAGGTAATAACAGGAAATATGTGCAAGGTAATATATCGCAAATGTATAGTTTGGAAATTGTAATCGTTGCTCGCTCGCTCCGCTCGCTCGTGAAAATCTAGTTCTACCTCACAACCGAACCGACACGTGACCAAATTCGAAATAAGTCGCCTCCTTATCGAATAACGAACGCAAGAGGGCTTGGTTTTAGGTTAGGCTATAGTTTTCGAGCGAGCGCAGCGAGCGAGGGACGCGTAAAGGTGTGTCACAAAGCAACCGTTTGGCACATAGGGACATTGAAATATTCGCACCAGCCCGAGGAGCCGCTAGTCTTTATCGAATTGCGTACTGACAATAGTTTACAGTTTATCAATAGTTTTACATAAATAGTAATATTTCCACATAGTACAGTGCAACGTGAGGTCCAAAATCGCCTTTCAAATTAGGTAATAACAGGAAATATATGCAAGGTAATATATCGCAAATGTATAGTTTGGAAATTGTAATCGTTGCTCGCTCGCTCCGCTCGCTCGTGAAAATCTAGTCCTACCTCACAACCGAACCGACACGTGACCAAATTCGAAATAAGTCGCCTCCTTATCGAATAACGAACGCAGGAGGGATGGTTGTAGGTTAGTCTATTGTTTTCGAGCGAGCGCAGCGAGCGAGGGACGCGTGGAGGTGTGTCACAAACCAACCGTTCGGCACATAGGGACATTGAAATATTCGCACCAGCCCGAGGAGCCGCTAGTCTTTATCGAATTGCGTACTGACAAAAGTTTACAGTTTATCAATAGTTTTACATAAATAGTAATATTTCCACATAGTACAATGCAACGTGAGGTCCGAAATCGCTGACAAAATTAGGCAATAGCAGGAAATACATGCAAGGCAGTATAAGGTATATGTATAGAGTGGAAATTGTAATCGTTGCTCGCTCGCTACGCTCGCTCGTAAAAATCTATTCCAACCTCACAACCGATCCGACACGTTCGAAAATTTAAAATAAGTCGCCTCCTTATCGAATAACGAACGCAAGAGGGCTTGGTTTTAGGATAGGCTATAGTTTTCGAGCGAGCGCAGCGAGCGAGGGCCGCGTAAAGGTGTGTCACAAAGCAACCGTTTGGCACATAGGGACATTGAAATATTCGCACCAGCCCGAGGAGCCGCTAGTCTTTATCGAATTGCGTACTGACAAAAGTTTACAGTTTATCAATAGTTTTACATAAATAGTAGTATTTCCACATAGTACAGTGCAACGTGAGGTCCAAAATCGCATTTCAAATTAGGTAATAACAGGAAATATATGCAAGGTAATATATCGCAAATGTATAGTTTGGAAATTGTAATCGTTGCTCCATCGCTCCGCTCGCTCGTAAAAATCTAGTCCAACCTGACAACCGATCCGACACGTTCGAAAATTTAAAATAAGTCGCCTCCTTATCGAATAACGAACGTAAGAGGGATTGGTTTTAGGTTAGGCTATAGTTTTCGAGCGAGCGCAGCGAGCGAGGGACGCATAAAGGTGTGTCACACACCAACGGTTTGGCACATAGGGACCTTGAAATATTCGCACCATCCCGAGGAGCCGCAAGTATTTATCGAATTGCGTACTGACAAAAGTTAACAGTCTATCAATAGTTTTACATAAATAGTAATATTTCCACATAGTACAGTGCAACGTGAGGTCCGAAATCGCTGACAAAATTAGGCAATAACAGGAAATACATGCAAGGCAGTATAAGGTATATGTATAGAGTGGAAATTGTAATCGTTGCTCGCTCGCTCCGCTCGCTCGTAAAAATCTAGTCCAACCTCACAACCGATCCGACACGTTCGAAAATTTAAAATAAGTCGCCTCCTTATCGAATTACGAACGCAAGAGCGATTGGTTTTAGGATAGGCTATAGTTTTCGAGCGAGCGCAGCGAGCGAGGGTCGCGTAAAGGTGTGTCACAAAGCAACCGTTTGGCACATAGGGACATTGAAATATTCGCACCAGCCCGAGGAGCCGCTAGTCTTTATCGAATTGCGTACTGACAAAAGTTTACAGTTTATCAACAGTTTTACATAAATAGTAACATTTTCCACATAGTACAGTGCAACGTGATGTCCGAATTCCCAGAAAAAATTAGGTAATAACTGGAAATATATGCAAGGCAATATAAGGTATATGTATAGTGTGGAAATTGTAATCGTTGCTCGCTCGCTCCGCTCGCTCGTAAAAATCTAGTCCAACCTCACATCCGATCCGACACCTTAGCAAATTTGAAATAAGTCGCCTCCTTATCGAATAACGAACGCACGAGGGCTTGGTTTTAGGTTAGGCTATAGTTTTCGAGCGAGCGCAGCGAGCGAGTGACGCGTAAAGGTGTGTCACAAAGCAACCGTTTGGCACATAGGGACATTGAAATATTCGCACCAGCCCGAGGAGCCGCTAGTCTTTATCGAATTGCGTACTGACAAAAGTTTACAGTTTATCAATAGTTTTACATAAATAGTAGTATTTCCACATAGTACAGTGCAACGTGAGGTCCAAAATCGCATTTCAAATTAGGTAATAACAGGAAATATATGCAAGGTAATATATCGCAAATGTATAGTTTGGAAATTGTAATCGTTGCTCGCTCGCTCCGCTCGCTCGTAAAAATCTAGTCCAACCTCACAACCGATCCGACACGTTCGAAAATTTAAAATAAGGCGCCTCCTTATCGAATAACGAACGTAAGAGGGATTGGTTTTAGGTTAGGCTATAGTTTTCGAGCGGGCGCAGCGAGCGAGGGACGCGTAAAGGTGTGTCACACACCAACGGTTTGGCACATAGGGACCTTGAAATATTCGCACCATCCCGAGGAGCCGCAAGTATTTATCGAATTGCGTACTGACAAAAGTTAACAGTCTATCAATAGTTTTACATAAATAGTAATATTTCCACATAGTACAGTGCAACGTGAGGTCCGAAATCGCTGACAATATAGGCAGTAACAGGAAATACATGCAAGGCAGTATAAGGTATATGTATAGAGTGGAAATTGTAATCGTTGCTCGCTCGCTCCGCTCGCTCGAAAAAATCTAGTCCAACCTCACAACCGATCCGACACGTTAGCAAATTTGAAATAGGCCGCCTCCTTATAGAATTACGAACGCATACGGGATTGGTTTTAGGATAGGCTATAGTTTTCGAGCGAGCGCAGCGAGCGATGGTCCCGTAAAGGTGTGTCACAAAGCATCCGTTTGGCACATAGGGACATTGAAATATTCGCACCAGCCCGAGGAGCCGCTAGTCTTTATCGAATTGCGTACTGACAAAAGTTTACAGTTTATCAATAGTTTTACGTAAATAGTAATATTTCCACATAGTACAGTGCAACGTGAGGTCCAAAATCGGATTTCAAATTAGGTAATAACAGGAAATATATGCAAGGTAATATATCGCAAATGTATAGTTTGGAAATTGTAATCGTTGCTCGCTCGCTCCGCTCGCTCGTGAAAATCTAGTTCTACCTCACAACCGAACCGACACGTGACCAAATTCGAAATAAGTCGCCTCCTTATCGAATAACGAACGCAAGAGGGCTTGGTTTTAGGTTAGGCTATAGTTTTCGAGCGAGCGCAGCGAGCGAGGGACGCGTAAAGGTGTGTCACAAAGCAACCGTTTGGCACATAGGGACATTGAAATATTCGCACCAGCCCGAGGAGCCGCTAGTCTTTATCGAATTGCGTACTGACAAAAGTTTACAGTTTATCAATAGTTTTACATAAATAGTAATATTTCCACATAGTACAGTGCAACGTGAGGTCCAAAATCGCCTTTCAAATTAGGTAATAACAGGAAATATATGCAAGGTAATATATCGCAAATGTATAGTTTGGAAATTGTAATCGTTGCTCGCTCGCTCCGCTCGCTCGTGAAAATCTAGTCCTACCTCACAACCGAACCGACACGTGACCAAATTCGAAATAAGTCGCCTCCTTATCGAATAACGAACGCAGGAGGGATGGTTGTAGGTTAGTCTATTGTTTTCGAGCGAGCGCAGCGAGCGAGGGACGCGTAGAGGTGTGTCACAAACCAACCGTTCGGCACATAGGGACATTGAAATATTCGCACCAGCCCGAGGAGCCGCTAGTCTTTATCGAATTGCGTACTGACAAAAGTTTACAGTTTATCAATAGTTTTACATAAATAGTAATATTTCCACATAGTACAATGCAACGTGAGGTCCGAAATCGCTGACAAAATTAGGCAATAGCAGGAAATACATGCAAGGCAGTATAAGGTATATGTATAGAGTGGAAATTGTAATCGTTGCTCGCTCGCTACGCTCGCTCGTAAAAATCTATTCCAACCTCACAACCGATCCGACACGTTCGAAAATTTAAAATAAGTCGCCTCCTTATCGAATAACGAACGCAAGAGGGATTGGTTTTAGGATAGGCTATAGTTTTCGAGCGAGCGCAGCGAGCGAGGGTCGCGTAAAGTTGTGTCACATAGCAACCGTTTGGCACATAGGGACATTGAAATATTCGCACCAGCCCGAGGTGCCGCTAGTCTTTATCGAATTGCGTACTGACAAAAGTTTACAGTTTATCAATAGTTTTACATAAATAGTAGTATTTCCACATAGTACAGTGCAACGTGAGGTCCAAAATCGCATTTCAAATTAGGTAATAACAGGAAATATATGCAAGGTAATATATCGCAAATGTATAGCTTGGAAATTGTAATCGTTGCTCGCTCGCTCCGCTCGCTCGTAAAAATCTAGTCCAACCTCACAACCGATCCGACACCTTAGCAAATTTAAAATAAGTCGCCTCCTTATCGAATAACGAACGCAAGAGGGCTTGGTTTTAGGATAGGCTATAGTTTTCGAGCGAGCGCAGCGAGCGAGGGCCGCGTAAAGGTGTGTCACAAAGCAACCGATAGGCACATAGGGACATTGAAATATTCGCACCAGCCCGAGGAGCCGCTAGTCTTTATCGAATTGCGTACTGACAAAAGTTTACAGTTTATCAATAGTTTTACATAAATAGTAGTATTTCCACATAGTACAGTGCAACGTGAGGTCCAAAATCGCATTTCAAATTAGGTAATAACAGGAAATATATGCAAGGTAATATATCGCAAATGTATAGTTTGGAAATTGTAATCGTTGCTCCATCGCTCCGCTCGCTCGTAAAAATCTAGTCCAACCTGACAACCGATCCGACACGTTCGAAAATTTAAAATAAGTCGCCTCCTTATCGAATAACGAACGTAAGAGGGATTGGTTTTAGGTTAGGCTATAGTTTTCGAGCGAGCGCAGCGAGCGAGGGACGCATAAAGGTGTGTCACACACCAACGGTTTGGCACATAGGGACCTTGAAATATTCGCACCATCCCGAGGAGCCGCAAGTATTTATCGAATTGCGTACTGACAAAAGTTAACAGTCTATCAATAGTTTTACATAAATAGTAATATTTCCACATAGTACAGTGCAACGTGAGGTCCGAAATCGCTGACAAAATTAGGCAATAACAGGAAATACATGCAAGGCAGTATAAGGTATATGTATAGAGTGGAAATTGTAATCGTTGCTCGCTCGCTCCGCTCGCTCGTAAAAATCTAGTCCAACCTCACAACCGATCCGACACGTTCGAAAATTTAAAATAAGTCGCCTCCTTATCGAATTACGAACGCAAGAGCGATTGGTTTTAGGATAGGCTATAGTTTTCGAGCGAGCGCAGCGAGCGAGGGTCGCGTAAAGGTGTGTCACAAAGCAACCGTTTGGCACATAGGGACATTGAAATATTCGCACCAGCCCGAGGAGCCGCTAGTCTTTATCGAATTGCGTACTGACAAAAGTTTACAGTTTATCAATAGTTTTACATAAATAGTAATATTTCCACATAGTACAGTGCAACGTGAGGTCCAAAATCGCATTTCAAATTAGGTAATAACAGGAAATATATGCAAGGTAATATATCGCAAATGTATAGTTTGGATATTGCAATCGTTGCTCGCTCGCGCCGCTCGCTCGTGAAAATCTAGTCCTACCTCACATCCGATCCGACACGATCGCAAATTTGAAATAAGTCGCCTCCTTATCGAATAACGAACGCAAGAGAGCTTGGTTTTAGGTAAGGCTATAGTTTTCTAGCGAGCGTAGCGAGCGAGGGACGCGTAAACGTGTGTCACAAAGCAACGGTTTGGCACATAGGGATATTGAAATATTCGCACCAGCCCAAGGAGCCGAAAATCTTTATCGAATTGCGTACTGACAAAAGTTTACAGTTTATCAATAGTTTTACGTAAATAGTAATATTTCCACATAGTACAGTGCAACGTGAGGTCCAAAATCGCATTTCAAATTAGGTAATAACAGGAAATATATGCAAGGTAATATATCGCAAATGTATAGTTTGGAAATTGTAATCGTTGCTCGCTCGCTCCGCTCGCTCGTGAAAATCTAGTCCTACCTCACAACCGAACCGACACGTGACCAAATTCGAAATAAGTCGCCTCCTTATCGAATAACGAACGCAGGAGGGATGGTTGTAGGTTAGTCTATTGTTTTCGAGCGAGCGCAGCGAGCGAGGGACGCGTAGAGGTGTGTCACAAACCAACCGTTCGGCACATAGGGACATTGAAATATTCGCACCAGCCCGAGGAGCCGCTAGTCTTTATCGAATTGCGTACTGACAAAAGTTTACAGTTTATCAATAGTTTTACATAAATAGTAATATTTCCACATAGTACAATGCAACGTGAGGTCCGAAATCGCTGACAAAATTAGGCAATAACAGGAAATACATGCAAGGCAGTATAAGGTATATGTATAGAGTGGAAATTGTAATCGTTGCTCGCTCGCTACGCTCGCTCGTAAAAATCTATTCCAACCTCACAACCGATCCGACACGTTCGAAAATTTAAAATATGTCGCCTCCTTATCGAATAACGAACGCAAGAGGGATTGGTTTTAGGATAGGCTATAGTTTTCGAGCGAGCGCAGCGAGCGAGGGTCGCGTAAAGTTGTGTCACATAGCAACCGTTTGGCACATAGGGACATTGAAATATTCGCACCAGCCCGAGGTGCCGCTAGTCTTTATCGAATTGCGTACTGACAAAAGTTTACAGTTTATCAATAGTTTTACATAAATAGTAGTATTTCCACATAGTACAGTGCAACGTGAGGTCCAAAATCGCATTTCAAATTAGGTAATAACAGGAAATATATGCAAGGTAATATATCGCAAATGTATAGTTTGGAAATTGTAATCGTTGCTCGCTCGCTCCGCTCGCTCGTAAAAATCTAGTCCAACCTCACAACCGATCCGACACCTTAGCAAATTTAAAATAAGTCGCCTCCTTATCGAATAACGAACGCAAGAGTGCTTGGTTTTAGGATAGGCTATAGTTTTCGAGCGAGCGCAGCGAGCGAGGGCCGCGTAAAGGTGTGTCACAAAGCAACCGTTTGGCACATAGGGACATTGAAATATTCGCACCAGCCCGAGGAGCCGCTAGTCTTTATCGAATTGCGTACTGACAAAAGTTTACAGTTTATCAATAGTTTTACATAAATAGTAGTATTTCCACATAGTACAGTGCAACGTGAGGTCCAAAATCGCATTTCAAATTAGGTAATAACAGGAAATATATGCAAGGTAATATATCGCAAATGTATAGTTTGGAAATTGTAATCGTTGCTCCATCGCTCCGCTCGCTCGTAAAAATCTAGTCCAACCTCACAACCGATCCGACACGTTCGAAAATTTAAAATAAGTCGCCTCCTTATCGAATAACGAACGTAAGAGGGATTGGTTTTAGGTTAGGCTATAGTTTTCGAGCGAGCGCAGCGAGCTAGGGACGCGTAAAGGTGTGTCACACACCAACGGTTTGGCACATAGGGACCTTGAAATATTCGCACCATCCCGAGGAGCCGCAAGTATTTATCGAATTGCGTACTGACAAAAGTTTACAGTTTATCAATAGTTTTACATAAATAGTAATATTTCCACATAGTACAATGCAACGTGAGGTCCGAAATCGCTGACAAAATTAGGCAATAACAGGAAATACATGCAAGGCAGTATAAGGTATATGTATAGAGTGGAAATTGTAATCGTTGCTCGCTCGCTCCGCTCGCTCGTAAAAATCTAGTCCAACCTCACAACCGATCCGACACGTTCGAAAATTTAAAATAAGTCGCCTCCTTATCGAATAACGAACGTAAGAGGGATTGGTTTTAGGTTAGGCTATAGTTTTCGAGCGAGCGCAGCGAGCGAGGGACGCGTAAAGTTGTGTCACATAGCAACCGTTTGGCACATAGGGACATTGAAATATTCGCACCAGCCCGAGGTGCCGCTAGTCTTTATCGAATTGCGTACTGACAAAAGTTAACAGTCTATCAATAGTTTTACATAAATAGTAATATTTCCACATAGTACAGTGCAACGTGAGGTCCGAAATCGCTGACAATATAGGCAATAACAGGAAATACATGCAAGGCAGTATAAGGTATATGTATAGAGTGGAAATTGTAATCGTTGCTCGCTCGCTCCGCTCGCTCGAAAAAATCTAGTCCAACCTCACAACCGATCCGACACGTTAGCAAATTTGAAATAAGTCGCCTCCTTATCGAATTACGAACGCAAGAGGGATTGGTTTTAGGATAGGCTATAGTTTTCGAGCGAGCGCAGCGAGCGAGGGTCCCGTAAAGGTGTTTCACAAAGCAACCGTTTGGCACATAGGGACATTGAAATATTCGCACCAGCCCGAGGAGCCGCTAGTCTTTATCGAATTGCGTACTGACAAAAGTTTACAGTTTATCAATAGTTTTACGTAAATAGTAATATTTCCACATAGTACAGTGCAACGTGAGGTCCAAAATCGCATTTCAAATTAGGTAATAACAGGAAATATATGCAAGGTAATATATCGCAAATGTATAGTTTGGAAATTGTAATCGTTGCTCGCTCGCTCCGCTCGCTCGTGAAAATCTAGTCCTACCTCACAACCGAACCGACACGTGACCAAATTCGAAATAAGTCGCCTCCTTATCGAATAACGAACGCAGGAGGGATGGTTGTAGGTTAGTCTATTGTTTTCGAGCGAGCGCAGCGAGCGAGGGACGCTTAGAGGTGTGTCACAAACCAACCGTTCGGCACATAGGGACATTGAAATATTCGCACCAGCCCGAGGAGCCGCGAGTCTTTATCGAATTGCGTACTGACAAAAGTTTACAGTTTATCAATAGTTTTACATAAATAGTAATATTTCCACATAGTACAATGCAACGTGAGGTCCGAAATCGCTGACAAAATTAGGCAATAACAGGAAATACATGCAAGGCAGTATAAGGTATATGTATAGAGTGGAAATTGTAATCGTTGCTCGCTCGCTACGCTCGCTCGTAAAAATCTATTCCAACCTCACAACCGATCCGACACGTTCGAAAATTTAAAATAAGTCGCCTCCTTATCGAATAACGAACGCAAGAGGGATTGGTTTTAGGATAGGCTATAGTTTTCGAGCGAGCGCAGCGAGCGAGGGTCGCGTAAAAGTTGTGTCACATAGCAACCGTTTGGCACATAGGGACATTGAAATATTCGCACCAGCCCGAGGTGCCGCTAGTCTTTATCGAATTGCGTACTGACAAAAGTTTACAGTTTATCAATAGTTTTACATAAATAGTAGTATTTCCACATAGTACAGTGCAACGTGAGGTCCAAAATCGCATTTCAAATTAGGTAATAACAGGAAATATATGCAAGGTAATATATCGCAAATGTATAGTTTGGAAATTGTAATCGTTGCTCGCTCGCTCCGCTCGCTCGTAAAAATCTAGTTCAACCTCACAACCGATCCGACACCTTAGCAAATTTAAAATAAGTCGCCTCCTTATCGAATAACGAACGCAAGAGGGCTTGGTTTTAGGATAGGCTATAGTTTTCGAGCGAGCGCAGCGAGCGAGGGCCGCGTAAAGGTGTGTCACAAAGCAACCGTTTGGCACATAGGGACATTGAAATATTCGCACCAGCCCGAGGAGCCGCTAGTCTTTATCGAATTGCGTACTGACAAAAGTTTACAGTTTATCAATAGTTTTTACATAAATAGTAGTATTTCCACATAGTACAGTGCAACGTGAGGTCCAAAATCGCATTTCAAATTAGGTAATAACAGGAAATATATGCAAGGTAATATATCGCAAATGTATAGTTTGGAAATTGTAATCGGTGCTCGCTCGCTCCGCTCGCTCGTAAAAATCTAGTCCAACCTCACAACCGATCCGACACGTTCGAAAATTTAAAATAAGTCGCCTCCTTATCGAATAACGAACGTAAGAGGGATTGGTTTTAGGTTAGGCTATAGTTTTCGAGCGAGCGCAGCGAGCGAGGGACGCGTAAAGGTGTGTCACACACCAACGGTTTGGCACATAGGGACCTTGAAATATTCGCACCATCCCGAGGAGCCGCAAGTATTTATCGAATTGCGTACTGACAAAAGTTAACAGTCTATCAATAGTTTTACATAAATAGTAATATTTCCACATAGTACAGTGCAACGTGAGGTCCGAAATCGCTGACAATATAGGCAATAACAGGAAATACATGCAAGGCAGTATAAGGTATATGTATAGAGTGGAAATTGTAATCGTTGCTCGCTCGCTCCGCTCGCTCGAAAAAATCTAGTCCAACCTCACAACCGATCCGACACGTTAGCAAATTTGAAATAAGTCGCCTCCTTATCGAATTACGAACGCAAGAGGGATTGGTTTTAGGATAGGCTATAGTTTTCGAGCGAGCGCAGCGAGCGAGGGTCCCGTAAAGGTGTGTCACAAAGCAACCGTTTGGCACATAGGGACATTGAAATATTCGCACCAGCCCGAGGAGCCGCTAGTCTTTATCGAATTGCGTACTGACAAAAGTTTACAGTTTATCAATAGTTTTAGGTAAATAGTAATATTTCCACATAGTACAGTGCAACGTGAGGTCCAAAATCGCATTTCAAATTAGGTAATAACAGGAAATATATGCAAGGTAATATATCGCAAATGTATAGTTTGGAAATTGTAATCGTTGCTCGCTCGCTCCGCTCGCTCGTGAAAATCTAGTCCTACCTCACAACCGAACCGACACGTGACCAAATTCGAAATAAGTCGCCTCCTTATCGAATAACGAACGCAGGAGGGATGGTTGTAGGTTAGTCTATTGTTTTCGAGCGAGCGCAGCGAGCGAGGGACGCGTAGAGGTGTGTCACAAACCAACCGTTCGGCACATAGGGACATTGAAATATTCGCACCAGCCCGAGGAGCCGCTAGTCTTTATCGAATTGCGTACTGACAAAAGTTTACAGTTTATCAATAGTTTTACATAAATAGTAATATTTCCACATAGTACAATGCAACGTGAGGTCCGAAATCGCTAACAAAATTAGGCAATAACAGGAAATACATGCAAGGCAGTATAAGGTATATGTATAGAGTGGAAATTGTAATCGTTGCTCGCTCGCTACGCTCGCTCGTAAAAATCTATTCCAACCTCACAACCGATCCGACACGTTCGAAAATTTAAAATAAGTCGCCTCCTTATCGAATAACGAACGCAAGAGGGATTGGTTTTAGGATAGGCTATAGTTTTCGAGCGAGCGCAGCGAGCGAGGGTCGCGTAAAGTTGTGTCACATAGCAACCGTTTGGCACATAGGGACATTGAAATATTCGCACCAGCCCGAGGTGCCGCTAGTCTTTGTCGAATTGCGTACTGACAAAAGTTTACAGTTTATCAATAGTTTTACATAAATAGTAGTATTTCCACATAGTACAGTGCAACGTGAAGTCCAAAATCGCATTTCAAATTAGGTAATAACAGGAAATATATGCAAGGTAATATATCGCAAATGTATAGTTTGGAAATTGTAATCGTTGCTCGCTCGCTCCGCTCGCTCGTAAAAATCTAGTCCAACCTCACAACCGATCCGACACCTTAGCAAATTTAAAATAAGTCGCCTCCTTATCGAATAACGAACGCAAGAGGGCTTGGTTTTAGGATAGGCTATAGTTTTCGAGCGAGCGCAGCGAGCGAGGGCCGCGTAAAGGTGTGTCACAAAGCAACCGTTTGGCACATAGGGACATTGAAATATTCGCACCAGCCCGAGGAGCCGCTAGTCTTTATCGAATTGCGTACTGACAAAAGTTTACAGTTTATCAATAGTTTTACATAAATAGTAGTATTTCCACATAGTACAGTGCAACGTGAGGTCCAAAATCGCATTTCAAATTAGGTAATAACAGGAAATATATGCAAGGTAATATATCGCAAATGTATAGTTTGGAAATTGTAATCGTTGCTCGCTCGCTCCGCTCGCTCGTAAAAATCTAGTCCAACCTCACAACCGATCCGACACGTTCGAAAATTTAAAATAAGTCGCCTCCTTATCGAATAACGAACGTAAGAGGGATTGGTTTTAGGTTAGGCTATAGTTTTCGAGCGAGCGCAGCGAGCGAGGGACGCGTAAAGGTGTGTCACACACCAACGGTTTGGCACATAGGGACCTTGAAATATTCGCACCATCCCGAGGAGCCGCAAGTATTTATCGAATTGCGTACTGACAAAAGTTAACAGTCTATCAATAGTTTTACATAAATAGTAATATTTCCACATAGTACAGTGCAACGTGAGGTCCGAAATCGCTGACAATATAGGCAATAACAGGAAATACATGCAAGGCAGTATAAGGTATATGTATAGAGTGGAAATTGTAATCGTTGCTCGCTCGCTCCGCTCGCTCGAAAAAATCTAGTCCAACCTCACAACCGATCCGACACGTTCGAAAATTTAAAATAAGTCGCCTCCTTATCGAATAACGAACGTAAGAGGGATTGGTTTTAGGATAGGCTATAGTTTTCGAGCGAGCGCAGCGAGCGAGGGTCCCGTAAAGGTGTGTCACAAAGCAACCGTTTGGCACATAGGGACATTGAAATATTCGCACCAGCCCGAGGAGCCGCTAGTCTTTATCGAATTGCGTACTGACAAAAGTTTACAGTTTATCAATAGTTTTAGGTAAATAGTAATATTTCCACATAGTACAGTGCAACGTGAGGTCCAAAATCGCATTTCAAATTAGGTAATAACAGGAAATATATGCAAGGTAATATATCGCAAATGTATAGTTTGGAAATTGTAATCGTTGCTCGCTCGCTCCGCTCGCTCGTGAAAATCTAGTCCTACCTCACAACCGAACCGACACGTGACCAAATTCGAAATAAGTCGCCTCCTTATCGAATAACGAACGCAGGAGGGATGGTTGTAGGTTAGTCTATTGTTTTCGAGCGAGCGCAGCGAGCGAGGGACGCGTAGAGGTGTGTCACAAACCAACCGTTCGGCACATAGGGACATTGAAATATTCGCACCAGCCCGAGGAGCCGCTGGTCTTTATCGAATTGCGTACTGACAAAAGTTTACAGTTTATCAATAGTTTTACATAAATAGTAATATTTCCACATAGTACAATGCAACGTGAGGTCCGAAATCGCTGACAAAATTAGGCAATAACAGGAAATACATGCAAGGCAGAATAAGGTATATGTATAGAGTGGAAATTGTAATCGTTGCTCGCTCGCTACGCTCGCTCGTAAAAATCTATTCCAACCTCACAACCGATCCGACACGTTCGAAAATTTAAAATAAGTCGCCTCCTTATCGAATAACGAACGCAAGAGGGATTGGTTTTAGGATAGGCTATAGTTTTCGAGCGAGCGCAGCGAGCGAGGGTCCCGTAAAGGTGTGTCACAAAGCAACCGTTTGGCACATAGGGACATTGAAATATTCGCACCAGCCCGAGGAGCCGCTAGTCTTTATCGAATTGCGTACTGACAAAAGTTTACAGTTTATCAATAGTTTTACGTAAATAGTAATATTTCCACATAGTACAGTGCAACGTGAGGTCCAAAATCGCATTTCAAATTAGGTAATAACAGGAAATATATGCAAGGTAATATATCGCAAATGTATAGTTTGGAAATTGTAATCGTTGCTCGCTCGCTCCGCTCGCTCGTAAAAATCTAGTCCAACCTCACAACCGATCCGACACGTTCGAAAATTTAAAATAAGTCGCCGCCTTATCGAATTACGAACGCAAGAGCGATTGGTTTTAGGATAGGCTATAGTTTTCGAGCGAGCGCAGCGAGCGAGGGTCGCGTAAAGGTGTGTCACAAAGCAACCGTTTGGCACATAGGGACATTGAAATATTCGCACCAGCCCGAGGAGCCGCTAGTCTTTATCGAATTGCGTACTGACAAAAGTTTACAGTTTATCAATAGTTTTACATAAATAGTAATATTTCCACATAGTACAGTGCAACGTGAGGTCCAAAATCGCATTTCAAATTAGGTAATAACAGGAAATATATGCAAGGTAATATATCGCAAATGTATAGTTTGGATATTGCAATCGTTGCTCGCTCGCGCCGCTCGCTCGTGAAAATCTAGTCCTACCTCACATCCGATCCGACACGATCGCAAATTTGAAATAAGTCGCCTCCTTATCGAATAAAGAACGTAAGATGGATTGGTTTTAGGTTAGGCTATAGTTTTCGAGCGAGCGCAGCGAGCGAGGGACGCGTAAAGGTGTGTCACACACCAACGGTTTGGCACATAGGGACCTTGAAATATTCGCACCATCCCGGGGAGCCGCAAGTATTTAACGAATTGCGTACTGACAAAAGTTTACAGTTTATCAATAGTTTTACATAAATAGTAATATTTCCACATAGTACAGTGCAACGTGAGGTCCAAAATCGCATTTCAAATTAGGTAATAACAGGAAATATATGCAAGGTAATATATCGCAAATGTATAGTTTGGAAATTGTAATCGTTGCTCGCTCGCTCCGCTCGCTCGTAAAAATCTAGTCCAACCTCACAACCGATCCGACACCTTAGCAAATTTAAAATAAGTCGCCTCCTTATCGAATAACGAACGCAAGAGGGCTTGGTTTTAGGATAGGCTATAGTTTTCGAGCGAGCGCAGCGAGCGAGGGCCGCGTAAAGGTGTGTCACAAAGCAACCGTTTGGCACATAGGGACATTGAAATATTCGCACCAGCCCGAGGAGCCGCTAGTCTTTATCGAATTGCGTACTGACAAAAGTTTACAGTTTATCAATAGTTTTACATAAATAGTAGTATTTCCACATAGTACAGTGCAACGTGAGGTCCAAAATCGCATTTCAAATTAGGTAATAACAGGAAATATATGCAAGGTAATATATCGCAAATGTATAGTTTGGAAATTGTAATCGTTGCTCGCTCGCTCCGCTCGCTCGTAATAATCTAGTCCAACCTCACAACCGATCCGACACGTTCGAAAATTTAAAATAAGTCGCCTCCTTATCGAATAACGAACGTAAGAGGGATTGGTTTTAGGTTAGGCTATAGTTTTCGAGCGAGCGCAGCGAGCGAGGGACGCGTAAAGGTGTGTCACACACCAACGGTTTGGCACATAGGGACCTTGAAATATTCGCACCATCCCGAGGAGCCGCAAGTATTTATCGAATTGCGTACTGACAAAAGTTAACAGTCTATCAATCGTTTTACATAAATAGTAATATTTCCACATAGTACAGTGCAACGTGAGGTCCGAAATCGCTGACAATATAGGCAATAACAGGAAATACATGCAAGGCAGTATAAGGTATATGTATAGAGTGGAAATTGTAATCGTTGCTCGCTCGCTCCGCTCGCTCGAAAAAATCTAGTCCAACCTCAAACCGATCCGACACGTTAGCAAATTTGAAATAAGTCGCCTCCTTATCGAATTACGAACGCATGAGGGATTGGTTTTAGGATAGGCTATAGTTTTCGAGCGAGCGCAGCGAGCGAGGGTCCCGTAAAGGTGTGTCACAAAGCAACCGTTTGGCACATAGGGACATTGAAATATTCGCACCAGCCCGAGGAGCCGCTAGTCTTTATCGAATTGCGTACTGACAAAAGTTTACAGTTTATCAATAGTTTTACGTAAATAGTAATATTTCCACATAGTACAGTGCAACGTGAGGTCCAAAATCGCATTTCAAATTAGGTAATAACAGGAAATATATGCAAGGTAATATATCGCAAATGTATAGTTTGGAAATTGTAATCGTTGCTCGCTCGCTCCGCTCGCTCGTGAAAATCTAGTCCTACCACACAACCGAACCGACACGTGACCAAATTCGAAATAAGTCGCCTCCTTATCGAATAACGAACGCAGGAGGGATGGTTGTAGGTTAGTCTATTGTTTTCGAGCGAGCGCAGCGAGCGAGGGACGCGTAGAGGTGTGTCACAAACCAACCGTTCGGCACATAGGGACATTGAAATATTCGCACCAGCCCGAGGAGCCGCTAGTCTTTATCGAATTGCGTACTGACAAAAGTTTACAGTTTATCAATAGTTTTACATAAATAGTAATATTTCCACATAGTACAATGCAACGTGAGGTCCGAAATCGCTGACAAAATTAGGCAATAACAGGAAATACATGCAAGGCAGAATAAGGTATATGTATAGAGTGGAAATTGTAATCGTTGCTCGCTCGCTACGCTCGCTCGTAAAAATCTATTCCAACCTCACAACCGATCCGACACGTTCGAAAATTTAAAATAAGTCGCCTCCTTATCGAATAACGAACGCAAGAGGGATTGGTTTTAGGATAGGCTATAGTTTTCGAGCGAGCGCAGCGAGCGAGGGCCGCGTAAAGGTGTGTCACAAAGCAACCGTTTGGCACATAGGGACATTGAAATATTCGCACCAGCCCGAGGAGCCGCTAGTCTTTATCGAATTGCGTACTGACAAAAGTTTACAGTTTATCAATAGTTTTACATAAACAGTAGTATTTCCACATAGTACAGTGCAACGTGAGGTCCAAAATCGCATTTCAAATTAGGTAATAACAGGAAATATATGCAAGGTAATATATCGCAAATGTATAGTTTGGAAATTGTAATCGTTGCTCGCTCGCTCCGCTCGCTCGTAAAAATCTAGTCCAACCTCACAACCGATCCGACACGTTCGAAAATTTAAAATAAGTCGCCGCCTTATCGAATTACGAACGCAAGAGCGATTGGTTTTAGGATAGGCTATAGTTTTCGAGCGAGCGCAGCGAGCGAGGGTCGCGTAAAGGTGTGTCACAAAGCAACCGTTTGGCACATAGGGACATTGAAATATTCGCACCAGCCCGAGGAGCCGCTAGTCTTTATCGAATTGCGTACTGACAAAAGTTTACAGTTTATCAATAGTTTTACATAAATAGTAATATTTCCACATAGTACAGTGCAACGTGAGGTCCAAAATCGCATTTCAAATTAGGTAATAACAGGAAATATATGCAAGGTAATATATCGCAAATGTATAGTTTGGATATTGCAATCGTTGCTCGCTCGCGCCGCTCGCTCGTGAAAATCTAGTCCTACCTCACATCCGATCCGACACGATCGCAAATTTGAAATAAGTCGCCTCCTTATCGAATAACGAACGTAAGATGGATTGGTTTTAGGTTAGGCTATAGTTTTCGAGCGAGCGCAGCGAGCGAGGGACGCGTAAAGGTGTGTCACACACCAACGGTTTGGCATATAGGGACCTTGAAATATTCGCACCATCCCGGGGAGCCGCAAGTATTTAACGAATTGCGTACTGACAAAAGTTTACAGTTTATCAATAGTTTTACATAAATAGTAATATTTCCACATAGTACAGTGCAACGTGAGGTCCGAAATCGCTGACAAAATTAGGCAATAACAGGAAATACATGCAAGGCAGTATAACGTATATGTATAGAGTGGAAATTGTAATCGTTGCTCGCTCGCTCCGCTCGCTCGAAAAAATCTAGTCCAACCTCACAACCGATCCGACACGTTAGCAAATTTGAAATAAGTCGCCTCCTTATCGAATTACGAACGCAAGAGGGATTGGTTTTAGGATAGGCTATAGTTTTCGAGCGAGCGCAGCGAGCGAGGGTCGCGTAAAGGTGTGTCACAAAGCAACCGTTTGGCACATAGGGACATTGAAATATTCGCACCAGCCCGAGGAGCCGCTAGTCTTTATCGAATTGCGTACTGACAAAAGTTTACAGTTTATCAATAGTTTTACATAAATAGTAATATTTCCACATAGTACAGTGCAACGTGAGGTCCAAAATCGCATTACAAATTAGGTAATAACAGGAAATATATGCAAGGTAATATATCGCAAATGTATAGTTTGGAAATTGTAATCGTTGCTCGCTCGCTCCGGTTTTCGTGAAAATCTAGTCCTACCTCACATCCGATCCGACACGATCGCAAATTTGAAATAAGTCGCCTCCTTATCGAATAACGAACGTAAGAGGGATTGGTTTTAGGTTAGGCTATAGTTTTCGAGCGAGCGCAGCGAGCGAGGGTCGCGTAAAGGTGTGTCACAAAGCAACCGTTTGGCACAAAGGGACATTGAAATATTAGCACCAGCCCGAGGAGCCGCTAGTCTTTATCGAATTGCGTACTGACAAAAGCTTACAGTTTATCAATAGTTTTACATAAATAGTAATATTTCCACATAGTACAGTGTAACGTGAGGTCCAAAATCGCATTTCAAATTAGGTAATAACAGGAAATATATGCAAGGCAGTATAAGGTATATGTATAGTTTGGAAATTGTAATCGTTGCTCGCTCGCTCCGCTCGCTCGTGAAAATCTAGTCCTACCTCACAACCGAACCGACACGTGACCAAATTCGAAATAAGTCGCCTCCTTATCGAATAACGAACGCAGGAGGGATGGTTGTAGGTTAGTCTATTGTTTTCGAGCGAGCGCAGCGAGCGAGGGACGCTTAGAGGTGTGTCACAAACCAACCGTTCGGCACATAGGGACATTGAAATATTCGCACCAGCCCGAGGAGCCGCGAGTCTTTATCGAATTGCGTACTGACAAAAGTTTACAGTTTATCAATAGTTTTACATAAATAGTAATATTTCCACATAGTACAATGCAACGTGAGGTCCGAAATCGCTGACAAAATTAGGCAATAACAGGAAATACATGCAAGGCAGTATAAGGTATATGTATAGAGTGGAAATTGTAATCGTTGCTCGCTCGCTACGCTCGCTCGTAAAAATCTATTCCAACCTCACAACCGATCCGACACGTTCGAAAATTTAAAATAAGTCGCCTCCTTATCGAATAACGAACGCAAGAGGGATTGGTTTTAGGATAGGCTATAGTTTTCGAGCGAGCGCAGCGAGCGAGGGTCGCGTAAAGTTGTGTCACATAGCAACCGTTTGGCACATAGGGACATTGAAATATTCGCACCAGCCCGAGGTGCCGCTAGTCTTTATCGAATTGCGTACTGACAAAAGTTTACAGTTTATCAATAGTTTTACATAAATAGTAGTATTTCCACATAGTACAGTGCAACGTGAGGTCCAAAATCGCATTTCAAATTAGGTAATAACAGGAAATATATGCAAGGTAATATATCGCAAATGTATAGTTTGGAAATTGTAATCGTTGCTCGCTCGCTCCGCTCGCTCGTAAAAATCTAGTTCAACCTCACAACCGATCCGACACCTTAGCAAATTTAAAATAAGTCGCCTCCTTATCGAATAACGAACGCAAGAGGGCTTGGTTTTAGGATAGGCTATAGTTTTCGAGCGAGCGCAGCGAGCGAGGGCCGCGTAAAGGTGTGTCACAAAGCAACCGTTTGGCACATAGGGACATTGAAATATTCGCACCAGCCCGAGGAGCCGCTAGTCTTTATCGAATTGCGTACTGACAAAAGTTTACAGTTTATCAATAGTTTTACATAAATAGTAGTATTTCCACATAGTACAGTGCAACGTGAGGTCCAAAATCGCATTTCAAATTAGGTAATAACAGGAAATATATGCAAGGTAATATATCGCAAATGTATAGTTTGGAAATTGTAATCGGTGCTCGCTCGCTCCGCTCGCTCGTAAAAATCTAGTCCAACCTCACAACCGATCCGACACGTTCGAAAATTTAAAATAAGTCGCCTCCTTATCGAATAACGAACGTAAGAGGGATTGGTTTTAGGTTAGGCTATAGTTTTCGAGCGAGCGCAGCGAGCGAGGGACGCGTAAAGGTGTGTCACACACCAACGGTTTGGCACATAGGGACCTTGAAATATTCGCACCATCCCGAGGAGCCGCAAGTATTTATCGAATTGCGTACTGACAAAAGTTAACAGTCTATCAATAGTTTTACATAAATAGTAATATTTCCACATAGTACAGTGCAACGTGAGGTCCGAAATCGCTGACAATATAGGCAATAACAGGAAATACATGCAAGGCAGTATAAGGTATATGTATAGAGTGGAAATTGTAATCGTTGCTCGCTCGCTCCGCTCGCTCGAAAAAATCTAGTCCAACCTCACAACCGATCCGACACGTTAGCAAATTTGAAATAAGTCGCCTCCTTATCGAATTACGAACGCAAGAGGGATTGGTTTTAGGATAGGCTATAGTTTTCGAGCGAGCGCAGCGAGCGAGGGTCCCGTAAAGGTGTGTCACAAAGCAACCGTTTGGCACATAGGGACATTGAAATATTCGCACCAGCCCGAGGAGCCGCTAGTCTTTATCGAATTGCGTACTGACAAAAGTTTACAGTTTATCAATAGTTTTAGGTAAATAGTAATATTTCCACATAGTACAGTGCAACGTGAGGTCCAAAATCGCATTTCAAATTAGGTAATAACAGGAAATATATGCAAGGTAATATATCGCAAATGTATAGTTTGGAAATTGTAATCGTTGCTCGCTCGCTCCGCTCGCTCGTGAAAATCTAGTCCTACCTCACAACCGAACCGACACGTGACCAAATTCGAAATAAGTCGCCTCCTTATCGAATAACGAACGCAGGAGGGATGGTTGTAGGTTAGTCTATTGTTTTCGAGCGAGCGCAGCGAGCGAGGGACGCGTAGAGGTGTGTCACAAACCAACCGTTCGGCACATAGGGACATTGAAATATTCGCACCAGCCCGAGGAGCCGCTAGTCTTTATCGAATTGCGTACTGACAAAAGTTTACAGTTTATCAATAGTTTTACATAAATAGTAATATTTCCACATAGTACAATGCAACGTGAGGTCCGAAATCGCTAACAAAATTAGGCAATAACAGGAAATACATGCAAGGCAGTATAAGGTATATGTATAGAGTGGAAATTGTAATCGTTGCTCGCTCGCTACGCTCGCTCGTAAAAATCTATTCCAACCTCACAACCGATCCGACACGTTCGAAAATTTAAAATAAGTCGCCTCCTTATCGAATAACGAACGCAAGAGGGATTGGTTTTAGGATAGGCTATAGTTTTCGAGCGAGCGCAGCGAGCGAGGGTCGCGTAAAGTTGTGTCACATAGCAACCGTTTGGCACATAGGGACATTGAAATATTCGCACCAGCCCGAGGTGCCGCTAGTCTTTGTCGAATTGCGTACTGACAAAAGTTTACAGTTTATCAATAGTTTTACATAAATAGTAGTATTTCCACATAGTACAGTGCAACGTGAAGTCCAAAATCGCATTTCAAATTAGGTAATAACAGGAAATATATGCAAGGTAATATATCGCAAATGTATAGTTTGGAAATTGTAATCGTTGCTCGCTCGCTCCGCTCGCTCGTAAAAATCTAGTCCAACCTCACAACCGATCCGACACCTTAGCAAATTTAAAATAAGTCGCCTCCTTATCGAATAACGAACGCAAGAGGGCTTGGTTTTAGGATAGGCTATAGTTTTCGAGCGAGCGCAGCGAGCGAGGGCCGCGTAAAGGTGTGTCACAAAGCAACCGTTTGGCACATAGGGACATTGAAATATTCGCACCAGCCCGAGGAGCCGCTAGTCTTTATCGAATTGCGTACTGACAAAAGTTTACAGTTTATCAATAGTTTTACATAAATAGTAGTATTTCCACATAGTACAGTGCAACGTGAGGTCCAAAATCGCATTTCAAATTAGGTAATAACAGGAAATATATGCAAGGTAATATATCGCAAATGTATAGTTTGGAAATTGTAATCGTTGCTCGCTCGCTCCGCTCGCTCGTAAAAATCTAGTCCAACCTCACAACCGATCCGACACGTTCGAAAATTTAAAATAAGTCGCCTCCTTATCGAATAACGAACGTAAGAGGGATTGGTTTTAGGTTAGGCTATAGTTTTCGAGCGAGCGCAGCGAGCGAGGGACGCGTAAAGGTGTGTCACACACCAACGGTTTGGCACATAGGGACCTTGAAATATTCGCACCATCCCGAGGAGCCGCAAGTATTTATCGAATTGCGTACTGACAAAAGTTAACAGTCTATCAATAGTTTTACATAAATAGTAATATTTCCACATAGTACAGTGCAACGTGAGGTCCGAAATCGCTGACAATATAGGCAATAACAGGAAATACATGCAAGGCAGTATAAGGTATATGTATAGAGTGGAAATTGTAATCGTTGCTCGCTCGCTCCGCTCGCTCGAAAAAATCTAGTCCAACCTCACAACCGATCCGACACGTTCGAAAATTTAAAATAAGTCGCCTCCTTATCGAATAACGAACGTAAGAGGGATTGGTTTTAGGATAGGCTATAGTTTTCGAGCGAGCGCAGCGAGCGAGGGTCCCGTAAAGGTGTGTCACAAAGCAACCGTTTGGCACATAGGGACATTGAAATATTCGCACCAGCCCGAGGAGCCGCTAGTCTTTATCGAATTGCGTACTGACAAAAGTTTACAGTTTATCAATAGTTTTAGGTAAATAGTAATATTTCCACATAGTACAGTGCAACGTGAGGTCCAAAATCGCATTTCAAATTAGGTAATAACAGGAAATATATGCAAGGTAATATATCGCAAATGTATAGTTTGGAAATTGTAATCGTTGCTCGCTCGCTCCGCTCGCTCGTGAAAATCTAGTCCTACCTCACAACCGAACCGACACGTGACCAAATTCGAAATAAGTCGCCTCCTTATCGAATAACGAACGCAGGAGGGATGGTTGTAGGTTAGTCTATTGTTTTCGAGCGAGCGCAGCGAGCGAGGGACGCGTAGAGGTGTGTCACAAACCAACCGTTCGGCACATAGGGACATTGAAATATTCGCACCAGCCCGAGGAGCCGCTGGTCTTTATCGAATTGCGTACTGACAAAAGTTTACAGTTTATCAATAGTTTTACATAAATAGTAATATTTCCACATAGTACAATGCAACGTGAGGTCCGAAATCGCTGACAAAATTAGGCAATAACAGGAAATACATGCAAGGCAGAATAAGGTATATGTATAGAGTGGAAATTGTAATCGTTGCTCGCTCGCTACGCTCGCTCGTAAAAATCTATTCCAACCTCACAACCGATCCGACACGTTCGAAAATTTAAAATAAGTCGCCTCCTTATCGAATAACGAACGCAAGAGGGATTGGTTTTAGGATAGGCTATAGTTTTCGAGCGAGTGCAGCGAGCGAGGGTCCCGTAAAGGTGTGTCACAAAGCAACCGTTTGGCACATAGGGACATTGAAATATTCGCACCAGCCCGAGGAGCCGCTAGTCTTTATCGAATTGCGTACTGACAAAAGTTTACAGTTTATCAATAGTTTTACGTAAATAGTAATATTTCCACATAGTACAGTGCAACGTGAGGTCCAAAATCGCATTTCAAATTAGGTAATAACAGGAAATATATGCAAGGTAATATATCGCAAATGTATAGTTTGGAAATTGTAATCGTTGCTCGCTCGCTCCGCTCGCTCGTAAAAATCTAGTCCAACCTCACAACCGATCCGACACGTTCGAAAATTTAAAATAAGTCGCCGCCTTATCGAATTACGAACGCAAGAGCGATTGGTTTTAGGATAGGCTATAGTTTTCGAGCGAGCGCAGCGAGCGAGGGTCGCGTAAAGGTGTGTCACAAAGCAACCGTTTGGCACATAGGGACATTGAAATATTCGCACCAGCCCGAGGAGCCGCTAGTCTTTATCGAATTGCGTACTGACAAAAGTTTACAGTTTATCAATAGTTTTACATAAATAGTAATATTTCCACATAGTACAGTGCAACGTGAGGTCCAAAATCGCATTTCAAATTAGGTAATAACAGGAAATATATGCAAGGTAATATATCGCAAATGTATAGTTTGGATATTGCAATCGTTGCTCGCTCGCGCCGCTCGCTCGTGAAAATCTAGTCCTACCTCACATCCGATCCGACACGATCGCAAATTTGAAATAAGTCGCCTCCTTATCGAATAAAGAACGTAAGATGGATTGGTTTTAGGTTAGGCTATAGTTTTCGAGCGAGCGCAGCGAGCGAGGGACGCGTAAAGGTGTGTCACACACCAACGGTTTGGCACATAGGGACCTTGAAATATTCGCACCATCCCGGGGAGCCGCAAGTATTTAACGAATTGCGTACTGACAAAAGTTTACAGTTTATCAATAGTTTTACATAAATAGTAATATTTCCACATAGTACAGTGCAACGTGAGGTCCGAAATCGCTGACAAAATTAGGCAATAACAGGAAATACATGCAAGGCAGTATAACGTATATGTATAGAGTGGAAATTGTAATCGTTGCTCGCTCGCTCCGCTCGCTCGAAAAAATCTAGTCCAACCTCACAACCGATCCGACACGTTAGCAAATTTGAAATAAGTCGCCTCCTTATCGAATTACGAACGCAAGAGGGATTGGTTTTAGGATAGGCTATAGTTTTCGAGCGAGCGCAGCGAGCGAGGGTCGCGTAAAGGTGTGTCACAAAGCAACCGTTTGGCACATAGGGACATTGAAATATTCGCACCAGCCCGAGGAGCCGCTAGTCTTTATCGAATTGCGTACTGACAAAAGTTTACAGTTTATCAATAGTTTTACATAAATAGTAATATTTCCACATAGTACAGTGCAACGTGAGGTCCAAAATCGCATTACAAATTAGGTAATAACAGGAAATATATGCAAGGTAATATATCGCAAATGTATAGTTTGGAAATTGTAATCGTTGCTCGCTCGCTCCGGTTTTCGTGAAAATCTAGTCCTACCTCACATCCGATCCGACACGATCGCAAATTTGAAATAAGTCGCCTCCTTATCGAATAACGAACGTAAGAGGGATTGGTTTTAGGTTAGGCTATAGTTTTCGAGCGAGCGCAGCGAGCGAGGGTCGCGTAAAGGTGTGTCACAAAGCAACCGTTTGGCACAAAGGGACATTGAAATATTAGCACCAGCCCGAGGAGCCGCTAGTCTTTATCGAATTGCGTACTGACAAAAGCTTACAGTTTATCAATAGTTTTACATAAATAGTAATATTTCCACATAGTACAGTGTAACGTGAGGTCCAAAATCGCATTTCAAATTAGGTAATAACAGGAAATATATGCAAGGCAGTATAAGGTATATGTATAGAGTGGAAATTGTAATCGTTGCTCGCTCGCTCCGCTCGTTTGTAAAAATCTAGTCCAACCTCACAACCGATCCGACACGTTCGAAAATTTAAAATAAGTCGCCTCCTTATCGAATAGCGAACGCAAGGGGGCTTGGTTTTAGGTTAGGCTACAGTTTTCGAGCGAGCGCAGCGAGCGCGGGATGCCTAAAGGTGTGTCACAAACCAACGGATTGGCACATAGGGACCTTGAAATATTCGCACCAGCCCGAGGAGCCGAAAATCTTTATCGAACTGCGTGCTGACAAAAGTTTACAGTTTATCAATAGTTTTACATAAATAGTAATATTTCCACATAGTACAGTGCAACGTGAGGTCCAAAATCGCATTTCAAATTAGGTAATAACAGGAAATATATGCAAGGTAATATATCGCAAATGTATAGTTTGGAAATTGTAATCGTTGCTCGCTCGCTCCGCTCGCTCGTAAAAATCTAGTCCAACCTCACAACCGATCCGACACCTTAGCAAATTTAAAATAAGTCGCCTCCTTATCGAATAACGAACGCAAGAGGGCTTGGTTTTAGGATAGGCTATAGTTTTCGAGCGAGCGCAGCGAGCGAGGGCCGCGTAAAGGTGTGTCACAAAGCAACCGTTTGGCACATAGGGACATTGAAATATTCGCACCAGCCCGAGGAGCCGCTAGTCTTTATCGAATTGCGTACTGACAAAAGTTTACAGTTTATCAATAGTTTTACATAAATAGTAGTATTTCCACATAGTACAGTGCAACGTGAGGTCCAAAATCGCATTTCAAATTAGGTAATAACAGGAAATATATGCAAGGTAATATATCGCAAATGTATAGTTTGGAAATTGTAATCGTTGCTCGCTCGCTCCGCTCGCTCGTAATAATCTAGTCCAACCTCACAACCGATCCGACACGTTCGAAAATTTAAAATAAGTCGCCTCCTTATCGAATAACGAACGTAAGAGGGATTGGTTTTAGGTTAGGCTATAGTTTTCGAGCGAGCGCAGCGAGCGAGGGACGCGTAAAGGTGTGTCACACACCAACGGTTTGGCACATAGGGACCTTGAAATATTCGCACCATCCCGAGGAGCCGCAAGTATTTATCGAATTGCGTACTGACAAAAGTTAACAGTCTATCAATCGTTTTACATAAATAGTAATATTTCCACATAGTACAGTGCAACGTGAGGTCCGAAATCGCTGACAATATAGGCAATAACAGGAAATACATGCAAGGCAGTATAAGGTATATGTATAGAGTGGAAATTGTAATCGTTGCTCGCTCGCTCCGCTCGCTCGAAAAAATCTAGTCCAACCTCAAACCGATCCGACACGTTAGCAAATTTGAAATAAGTCGCCTCCTTATCGAATTACGAACGCATGAGGGATTGGTTTTAGGATAGGCTATAGTTTTCGAGCGAGCGCAGCGAGCGAGGGTCCCGTAAAGGTGTGTCACAAAGCAACCGTTTGGCACATAGGGACATTGAAATATTCGCACCAGCCCGAGGAGCCGCTAGTCTTTATCGAATTGCGTACTGACAAAAGTTTACAGTTTATCAATAGTTTTACGTAAATAGTAATATTTCCACATAGTACAGTGCAACGTGAGGTCCAAAATCGCATTTCAAATTAGGTAATAACAGGAAATATATGCAAGGTAATATATCGCAAATGTATAGTTTGGAAATTGTAATCGTTGCTCGCTCGCTCCGCTCGCTCGTGAAAATCTAGTCCTACCACACAACCGAACCGACACGTGACCAAATTCGAAATAAGTCGCCTCCTTATCGAATAACGAACGCAGGAGGGATGGTTGTAGGTTAGTCTATTGTTTTCGAGCGAGCGCAGCGAGCGAGGGACGCGTAGAGGTGTGTCACAAACCAACCGTTCGGCACATAGGGACATTGAAATATTCGCACCAGCCCGAGGAGCCGCTAGTCTTTATCGAATTGCGTACTGACAAAAGTTTACAGTTTATCAATAGTTTTACATAAATAGTAATATTTCCACATAGTACAATGCAACGTGAGGTCCGAAATCGCTGACAAAATTAGGCAATAACAGGAAATACATGCAAGGCAGAATAAGGTATATGTATAGAGTGGAAATTGTAATCGTTGCTCGCTCGCTACGCTCGCTCGTAAAAATCTATTCCAACCTCACAACCGATCCGACACGTTCGAAAATTTAAAATAAGTCGCCTCCTTATCGAATAACGAACGCAAGAGGGATTGGTTTTAGGATAGGCTATAGTTTTCGAGCGAGCGCAGCGAGCGAGGGCCGCGTAAAGGTGTGTCACAAAGCAACCGTTTGGCACATAGGGACATTGAAATATTCGCACCAGCCCGAGGAGCCGCTAGTCTTTATCGAATTGCGTACTGACAAAAGTTTACAGTTTATCAATAGTTTTACATAAACAGTAGTATTTCCACATAGTACAGTGCAACGTGAGGTCCAAAATCGCATTTCAAATTAGGTAATAACAGGAAATATATGCAAGGTAATATATCGCAAATGTATAGTTTGGAAATTGTAATCGTTGCTCGCTCGCTCCGCTCGCTCGTAAAAATCTAGTCCAACCTCACAACCGATCCGACACGTTCGAAAATTTAAAATAAGTCGCCGCCTTATCGAATTACGAACGCAAGAGCGATTGGTTTTAGGATAGGCTATAGTTTTCGAGCGAGCGCAGCGAGCGAGGGTCGCGTAAAGGTGTGTCACAAAGCAACCGTTTGGCACATAGGGACATTGAAATATTCGCACCAGCCCGAGGAGCCGCTAGTCTTTATCGAATTGCGTACTGACAAAAGTTTACAGTTTATCAATAGTTTTACATAAATAGTAATATTTCCACATAGTACAGTGCAACGTGAGGTCCAAAATCGCATTTCAAATTAGGTAATAACAGGAAATATATGCAAGGTAATATATCGCAAATGTATAGTTTGGATATTGCAATCGTTGCTCGCTCGCGCCGCTCGCTCGTGAAAATCTAGTCCTACCTCACATCCGATCCGACACGATCGCAAATTTGAAATAAGTCGCCTCCTTATCGAATAACGAACGTAAGATGGATTGGTTTTAGGTTAGGCTATAGTTTTCGAGCGAGCGCAGCGAGCGAGGGACGCGTAAAGGTGTGTCACACACCAACGGTTTGGCATATAGGGACCTTGAAATATTCGCACCATCCCGGGGAGCCGCAAGTATTTAACGAATTGCGTACTGACAAAAGTTTACAGTTTATCAATAGTTTTACATAAATAGTAATATTTCCACATAGTACAGTGCAACGTGAGGTCCGAAATCGCTGACAAAATTAGGCAATAACAGGAAATACATGCAAGGCAGTATAACGTATATGTATAGAGTGGAAATTGTAATCGTTGCTCGCTCGCTCCGCTCGCTCGAAAAAATCTAGTCCAACCTCACAACCGATCCGACACGTTAGCAAATTTGAAATAAGTCGCCTCCTTATCGAATTACGAACGCAAGAGGGATTGGTTTTAGGATAGGCTATAGTTTTCGAGCGAGCGCAGCGAGCGAGGGTCGCGTAAAGGTGTGTCACAAAGCAACCGTTTGGCACATAGGGACATTGAAATATTCGCACCAGCCCGAGGAGCCGCTAGTCTTTATCGAATTGCGTACTGACAAAAGTTTACAGTTTATCAATAGTTTTACATAAATAGTAATATTTCCACATAGTACAGTGCAACGTGAGGTCCAAAATCGCATTACAAATTAGGTAATAACAGGAAATATATGCAAGGTAATATATCGCAAATGTATAGTTTGGAAATTGTAATCGTTGCTCGCTCGCTCCGGTTTTCGTGAAAATCTAGTCCTACCTCACATCCGATCCGACACGATCGCAAATTTGAAATAAGTCGCCTCCTTATCGAATAACGAACGTAAGAGGGATTGGTTTTAGGTTAGGCTATAGTTTTCGAGCGAGCGCAGCGAGCGAGGGTCGCGTAAAGGTGTGTCACAAAGCAACCGTTTGGCACAAAGGGACATTGAAATATTAGCACCAGCCCGAGGAGCCGCTAGTCTTTATCGAATTGCGTACTGACAAAAGCTTACAGTTTATCAATAGTTTTACATAAATAGTAATATTTCCACATAGTACAGTGTAACGTGAGGTCCAAAATCGCATTTCAAATTAGGTAATAACAGGAAATATATGCAAGGCAGTATAAGGTATATGTATAGAGTGGAAATTGTAATCGTTGCTCGCTCGCTCCGCTCGTTTGTAAAAATCTAGTCCAACCTCACAACCGATCCGACACGTTCGAAAATTTAAAATAAGTCGCCTCCTTATCGAATAGCGAACGCAAGGGGGCTTGGTTTTAGGTTAGGCTATAGTTTTCGAGCGAGCGCAGCGAGCGAGGGACGCGTAAAGTTGTGTCACACACCAACGGTTTGGCACATAGGGACCTTGAAATATTCGCACCATCCCGAGGTGCCGCAAGTATTTATCGAATTGCGTACTGTCAAAAGTTTACAGTTTATCAATAGTTTTACATAAATAGTAATATTTCCACATAGTACAGTGCAACGTGAGGTCCGAAATCGCTGACAAAATTAGGCAATAACAGGAAATACATGCAAGGCAGTATAAGGTATATGTATAGAGTGGAAATTGTAATCGTTGCTCGCTCGCTCCGCTCGCTCGAAAAAATCTAGTCCAACCTCACAACCGATCCGACACGTTAGCAAATTTGAAATAAGTCGCCTCCTTATCGAATTACGAACGCAAAAGGGATTGGTTTTAGGTTAGGCTATAGTTTTCGAGCGAGCGCAGCGAGCGAGGGACGCGTAAAGGTGTGTCACACACAAACGGTTTGGCACATAGGGACCTTGAAATATTCGCACCATCCCGAGGAGCCGCAAGTATTTATCGAATTGCGTACTGACAAAAGTTAACAGTCTATCAATAGTTTTACATAAATAGTAATATTTCCACATAGTACAGTGCAACGTGAGGTCCGAAATCGCTGACAAAGTAGGCAATAACAGGAAATACATGCAAGGCAGTATAAGGTATATGTACAGAGTGGAAATTGTAATCGTTGCTCGCTCGCTCCGCTCGCTCGAAAAAATCTAGTCCAACCTCACAACCGATCCGACACGTTAGCAAATTTGAAATAAGTCGCCTCCTTTTCGAATTACGAACGCAAGAGGGATTGGTTTTAGCATAGGCTATAGTTTTCGAGCGGGCGCAGCGAGCGAGGGTCCCGTAAAGGTGTGTCACAAAGCAACCGTTTGGCACATAGGGACATTGAAATATTCGCACCAGCCCGAGGAGCCGCTAGTCTTTATCGAATTGCGTACTGACAAAAGTTTACAGTTTATCAATAGTTTTACGTAAATGGTAATATTTCCACATAGTACAGTGCAACGTGAGGTCCAAAATCGCATTTCAAATTAGGTAATAACAGGAAATATATGCAAGGTAATATATCGCAAATGTATAGTTTGGAAATTGTAATCGTTGCTCGCTCGCTCCGCTCGCTCGTGAAAATCTAGTCCTACCTCACAACCGAACCGACACGTGACCAAATTCGAAATAAGTCGCCTCCTTATCGAATAACGAACGCAGGAGGGATGGTTGTAGGTTAGTCTATTGTTTTCGTGCGAGCGCAGCGAGCGAGGGGCGCGTAGAGGTGTGTCACAAACCAACCGTTCGGCACATAGGGACATTGAAATATTCGCACCAGCCCGAGGAGCCGCTAGTCTTTATCGAATTGCGTACTGACAAAAGTTTACAGTTTATCAATAGTTTTACATAAATAGTAATATTTCGACATAGTACAATGCAACGTGAGGTCCGAAATCGCTGACACAATTAGGCAATAACAGGAAATACATGCAAGGCAGTATAAGGTATATGTATAGAGTGGAAATTGTAATCGTTGCTCGCTCGCTACGCTCGCTCGTAAAAATCTGTTCCAACCTCACAACCGATCCGACACGTTCGAAAATTTAAATTAAGTCGCCTCCTTATCGAATAACGAACGCAAGAGGGATTGGTTTTAGGATAGGCTATAGTTTTCGAGCGAGCGCAGCGAGCGAGGGTCGCGTAAAGGTGTGTCACATAGCAACCGTTTGGCACATAGGGACATTGAAATATTCGCACCAGCCCGAGGTGCCGCTAGTCTTTATCGAATTGCGTACTGACAAAAGTTTACAGTTTATCAATAGTTTTACATAAATAGTAGTATTTCCACATAGTACAGTGCATCGTGAGGTCCAAAATCGCATTTCAAATTAGGTAATAACAGGAAATATATGCAAGGTAATATATCGCAAATGTATAGTTTGGAAATTGTAATCGTTGCTCGCTCGCTCCGCTCGCTCGTAAAAATCTAGTCCAACCTCACAACCGATCCGACACGTTCGAAAATTTAAAATAAGTCGCCTCCTTATCGAATTACGAACGCAAGAGCGATTGGTTTTAGGATAGGCTATAGTTTTCGAGCGAGCGCAGCGAGCGAGGGTCGCGTAAAGGTGTGTCACAAAGCAACCGTTTGGCTCATAGGGACATTGAAATATTCGCACCAGCCCGAGGAGCCGCTAGTCTTTATCGAATTGCGTACTGACAAAAGTTTACAGTTTATCAATAGTTTTACATAAATAGTAATATTTCCACATAGTACAGTGCAACGTGAGGTCCGAAATCGCTGACAAAATTAGGCAATAACAGGAAATACATGCAAGGCAGTATAAGGTATATGTATAGAGTGGAAATTGTAATCGTTGCTCGCTCGCTCCGCTCGCTCGAAAAAATCTATTCCAACCTCACAACCGATCCGACACGTTAGCAAATTTGAAGTAAGTCGCCTCCTTATCGAATAACGAACGTAAGAGGGATTGGTTTTCGGTTAGGCTATAGTTTTCGAGCGAGCGCAGCGAGCGAGGGACGCGTAAAGTTGTGTCACACACCAACGGTTTGGCACATAGGGACCTTGAAATATTCGCACCATCCCGAGGTGCCGCAAGTATTTATCGAATTGCGTACTGTCAAAAGTTTACAGTTTATCAATAGTTTTACATAAATAGTAATATTTCCACATAGTACAGTGCAACGTGAGGTCCGAAATCGCTGACAAAATTAGGCAATAACAGGAAATACATGCAAGGCAGTATAAGGTATATGTATAGAGTGGAAATTGTAATCGTTGCTCGCTCGCTCCGCTCGCTCGAAAAAATCTAGTCCAACCTCACAACCGATCCGACACGTTAGCAAATTTGAAATAAGTCGCCTCCTTATCGAATTACGAACGCAAAAGGGATTGGTTTTAGGTTAGGCTATAGTTTTCGAGCGAGCGCAGCGAGCGAGGGACTCGTAAAGGTGTGTCACACACCAACGGTTTGGCACATAGGGACCTTGAAATATTCGCACCATCCCGAGGAGCCGCAAGTATTTATCGAATTGCGTACTGACAAAAGTTAACAGTCTATCAATAGTTTTACATAAATAGTAATATTTCCACATAGTACAGTGCAACGTGAGGTCCGAAATCGCTGACAAAATAGGCAATAACAGGAAATACATGCAAGGCAGTATAAGGTATATATATAGAGTGGAAATTGTAATCGTTGCTCGCTCGCTCCGCTCGCTCGAAAAAATCTAGTCCAACCTCACAACCGATCCGACACGTTAGCAAATTTGAAATAAGTCGCCTCCTTTTCGAATTACGAACGCAAGAGGGATTGGTTTTAGGATAGGCTATAGTTTTCGAGCGGGCGCAGCGAGCGAGGGTCCCGTAAAGGTGTGTCACAAAGCAACCGTTTGGCACATAGGGACATTGAAATATTCGCACCAGCCCGAGGAGCCGCTAGTCTTTATCGAATTGCGTACTGACAAAAGTTTACAGTTTATCAATAGTTTTACGTAAATGGTAATATTTCCACATAGTACAGTGCAACGTGAGGTCCAAAATCGCATTTCAAATTAGGTAATAACAGGAAATATATGCAAGGTAATATATCGCAAATGTATAGTTTGGAAATTGTAATCGTTGCTCGCTCGCTCCGCTCGCTCGTGAAAATCTAGTCCTACCTCACAACCGAACCGACACGTGACCAAATTCGAAATAAGTCGCCTCCTTATCGAATAACGAACGCAGGAGGGATGGTTGTAGGTTAGTCTATTGTTTTCGTGTGAGCGCAGCGAGCGAGGGGCGCGTAGAGGTGTGTCACAAACCAACCGTTCGGCACATAGGGACATTGAAATATTCGCACCAGCCCGAGGAGCCGCTAGTCTTTATCGAATTGCGTACTGACAAAAGTTTACAGTTTATCAATAGTTTTACATAAATAGTAATATTTCCACATAGTACAGTGCAACGTGAGGTCCGAAATCGCTGACAAAATTAGGCAATAACAGGAAATACATGCAAGGCAGTATAAGGTATATGTATAGAGTGGAAATTGTAATCGTTGCTCGCTCGCTCCGCTCGCTCGAAAAAATCTATTCCAACCTCACAACCGATCCGACAAGTTAGCAAATTTGAAATAAGTCGCCTCCTTATCGAATTACGAACGCAAAAGGGATTGGTTTTAGGATAGGCTATAGTTTTCGAGCGAGCGCAGCGAGCGAGGGTCGCGTAAAGGTGTGTCACAAAGCAACCGTTTGGCACAAAGGGACATTGAAATATTCCCACCAGCCCGAGGAGCCGCTAGTCTTTATCGAATTGCGTACTGACAAAAGTTTACAGTTTATCAAGAGTTTTACATAGATAGTAATATTTCCACATAGTACAGTGCAACGTGAGGTCCGAAATCGCTGACAAAATTAGGCAATAACAGGAAATACATGCAAGGCAGTATAAGGTATATGTATAGAGTGGAAATTGTAATCGTTGCTCGCTCGCTCCGCTCGCTCGAAAAAATCTAGTCCAACCTCACAAACGATCCGACACGTTCGAAAATTTAAAATAAGTCGCCTCCTTATCGAATTACGAACGCAAGAGCGATTGGTTTTAGGATAGGCTATAGTTTTCGAGCGAGTGCAGCGAGCGAGGGTCGCGTAAAGGTGTGTCACAAAGCAACCGTTTGGAACATAGGGACATTGAAATATTCGCACCATCCCGAGGAGCCACAAGTATTTATCGAATTGCGTACTGTCAAAAGTTTACAGTTTATCAATAGTTTTACATAAATAGTAATATTCCAACATAGTACAGTGCAACGTGAGGTCCAAAATCGCATTTCAAATTAGGTAATAACAGGAAATATATGCAAGGTAATATATCGCAAATGTATAGTTTGGAAATTGTAATCGTTGCTCGCTCGCTCCGCTCGCTTGTAAAAATCTAGTCCAACCTCACAAACGATCCGACACGTTAGCAAATTTGAAGTAAGTCGCCTCCTTATCGAATAACGAACGTAAGAGGGATTGGTTTTAGGTTAGGCTATAGTTTTCGAGCGTGCGCAGCGAGCGAGGGACGCGTAAAGGTGTGTCACACACCGACGGTTTGGCACATGGGGACCTTGAAATATTCGCACCATCCCGAGGAGCCACAAGTATTTATCGAATTGCGTACTGTCAAAAGTTTACAGTTTATCAATAGTTTTACATAAATAGTAATATTTCCACATAGTACAGTGCAACGTGAGGTCCAAAATCGCATTTCAAATTAGGTAATAACAGGAAATATATGCAAGGCAGTATAAGGTATATGTATAGAGTGGAAATTGTAATCGTTGCTCGCTCGCTCCGCTCGCTCGTAAAAATCTAGTCCAACCTCACAACCGATCCGACACGTTAGCAAATTTGAAGTAAGTCGCCTCCTTATCGAATAACGAACGTAAGAGGGATTGGTTTTAGGTTAGGCTATAGTTTTCGAGCGAGCGCAGCGAGCGAGGGACGCGTAAAGGTGTGTCACACACCGACGGTTTGGCACATAGGGACCTTGAAATATTCGCACCATCCCGAGGAGCCACAAGTATTTATCGAATTGCGTACTGTCAAAAGTTTACAGTTTATCAATAGTTTTACATAAATAGTAATATTTCCACATAGTACAGTGCAACGTGAGGTCCAAAATCGCATTTCAAATTAGGTAATAACAGGAAATATATGCAAGGCAGTATAAGGTATATGTATAGAGTGGAAATTGTAATCGTTGCTCGCTCGCTCCGCTCGCTCGTAAATATCTAGTCCAACCTCACAACCGATCCGACACGTTAGCAAATTTGAAATAAGTCGCCTCCTTATCGAATTACGAACGCAAGAGGGATTGGTTTTAGGATAGGCTATAGTTTTCGAGCGAGCGCAGCGAGCGAGGGTCGCGTAAAGGTGTGTCACAAAGCAACCGTTTGGCACAAAGGGACATTGAAATATTCGCACCAGCCCGAGGAGCCGCTAGTCTTTATCGAATTGCATACTGACAAAAGTTTACAGTTTATCAATAGTTTTACATAAATAGTAATATTTCCACATAGTACAGTGTAACGTGAGGTCCAAAATCGCATTTCAAATTAGGTAATAACAGGAAATATATGCAAGGCAGTATAAGGTATATGTATAGAGTGGAAATTGTAATCGTTGCTCGCTCGCTCCGCTCGCTCGTAAAAATCTAGTCCAACCTCACAACCGATCCGACACGTTCGAAAATTTAAAATAAGTCGCCTCCTTATACGCAAGGGGGCTTGGTTTTAGGTTAGACTACAGTTTTCGAGCGAGCGCAGCGAGCGGGGGATGCCTAAAGGCGTGTCACAAACCAGCGGATTGGCACATAGGGACATTGTAATATTCGCACCAGCCCGAGGAGCCGAAAATCTTTATCGAACTAAGTACTGACAAAAGTTTACAGTTTATCAATAGTTTTACATAAATAGTAATATTTCCACATAGTACAGTGCAACGTGAGGTCCAAAATCGCATTTCAAATTAGGTAATAACAGGAAATATATGCAAGGTAATATATCGCAAATGTATAGTTTGGAAATTGTAATCGTTGCTCGCTCGCTCCGCTCGCTCGTAAAAATCTAGTCCAACCTTACAACCGATCCGACACGTTCGAAAATTTAAAATAAGTCGCCTCCTTATCGAATAACGAACGCAAGAGGGATTGGTTTTAGGATAGGCTATAGTTTTCGAGCGAGCGCAGCGAGCGAGGGACGCGTAAAGGTGGGTCACACACCGACGGTTTGGCACATGGGGACCTTGAAATATTCGCACCATACCGAGGAGCCACAAGTATTTATCGAATTGCGTACTGTCAAAAGTTTACAGTTTATCAATAGTTTTACATAAATAGTAATATTTCCACATAGTACAGTGCAACGTGAGGTCCAAAATCGCATTTCAAATTAGGTAATAACAGGAAATATATGCAAGGCAGTATAAGGTATATGTATAGAGTGGAAATTGTAATCGTTGCTCGCTCGCTCCGCTCGCTCGTAAAAATCTAGTCCAACCTCACAACCGATCCGACACGTTAGCAAATTTGAAATAAGTCGCCTCCTTATCGAAATACGAACGCAAGAGGGATTGGTTTTAGGATAGGCTATAGTTTTCGAGCGAGCGCAGCTAGCGAGGGTCGCGTAAAGGTGTGTCACAAAGCAACCGTTTGGCACATAGGGACATTGAAATATTCGCACCAGCCCGAGGAGCCGCTAGTCTTTATCGAATTGCGTACTGACAAAAGTTTACAGTTTATCAATAGTTTTACATAAATAGTAGTATTTCCACATAGTACAGTGCAACGTGAGGTCCAAAATCGCATTTCAAATTAGGTAATAACAGGAAATATATGCAAGGTAATATATCGCAAATGTATAGTTTGGAAATTGTAATCGTTGCTCGCTCGCTCCGCTCGCTCGTGAAAATCTAGACCAACCTCACATCCGATCCGACACGATCGCAAATTTGAAATAAGTCGCCTCCTTATCGAATAACGAACGTAAGAGGGATTGGTTTTAGGTTAGGCTATAGTTTTCGAGCGAGCGCAGCGAGCGAGGGACGCGTAAAGGTGTGTCACACACCAACGGTTTGGCACATAGGGACCTTGAAATATTCGCACCATCCCGAGGAGCCGCAAGTATTTATCGAACTGCGTACTGACAAAAGTTTACAGTTTATCAATAGTTTTACATAAATAGTAATATTCCCACATAGTACAGTGCAACGTGAGGTCCAAAATCGCATTTCAAATTAGGTAATAACAGGAAATATATGCAAGGTAATATATCGCAAATGTATAGTTTGGAAATTGTAATCGTTGCTCGCTCGCTCCGCTCGCTTGTAAAAATCTAGTCCAACCTCACAAACGATCCGACACGTTAGCAAATTTGAAGTAAGTCGCCTCCTTATCGAATAACGAACGTAAGAGGGATTGGTTTTAGGTTAGGCTATAGTTTTCGAGCGTGCGCAGCGAGCGAGGGACGCGTAAAGGTGTGTCACACACCGACGGTTTGGCACATGGGGACCTTGAAATATTCGCACCATCCCGAGGAGCCACAAGTATTTATCGAATTGCGTACTGTCAAAAGTTTACAGTTTATCAATAGTTTTACATAAATAGTAATATTTCCACATAGTACAATGCAACGTGAGGTCCGAAATCGCTGACAAAATTAGGCAATAACAGGAAATACATGCAAGGCAGAATAAGGTATATGTATAGAGTGGAAATTGTAGTCGTTGCTCGCTCGCTCCGCTCGCTCGTAAAAATCTAGTCCAACCTCACAACCGATCCGACACGTTAGCAAATTTGAAATAAGTCGCCTCCTTATCGAATTACGAACGCAAGAGGGATTGGTTTTAGGATAGGCTATAGTTTTCGAGCGAGCGCAGCTAGCGAGGGTCGCGTAAAGGTGTGTCACAAAGCAACGGATTGGCACATAGGGACATTGAAATATTCGCACCAGCCCGAGGACCCGAAAATCTTTATCGAACTGCGTACTGACAAAAGTTTACAGTTTATCAATAGTTTTACATAAATAGTAGTATTTCCACATAGTACAGTGCAACGTGAGGTCCAAAATCGCATTTCAAATTAGGTAATAACACGAAATATATGCAAGGTAATATATCGCAAATGTATAGTTTGGAAATTGTAAACGTTGCTCGCTCGCTCCGCTCGCTCGTGAAAATCTAGACCTACCTCACATCCGATCCGACACGATCGCAAATTTGAAATAAGTCGCCTCCTTATCGAATAACGAACGTAAGAGGGATTGGTTTTAGGTTAGGCTATAGTTTTCGAGCGAGCGCAGCGAGCGAGGGACGCGTAAAGGTGTGTCACACACCAACGGTTTGGCACATAGGGACCTTGAAATATTCGCACCATCCCGAGGAGCCGCAAGTATTTATCGAACTGCGTACTGACAAAAGTTTACAGCTTATCAATAGTTTTACATAAATAGTAATATTTCCACATAGTACAGTGCAACGTGAGGTCCAAAATCGCATTTCAAATTAGGTAATAACAGGAAATATATGCAAGGCAGTATAAGGTATATGTATAGAGTGGAAATTGTAATCGTTGCTCGCTCGCTCCGCACGCTCGTAAAAATCTAGTCCAACCTCACAACCGATCCGACACGTTCGAAAATTTAAAATAAGTCGCCTCCTTATCGAATAACGAACGCAAGAGGGATTGGCTTTAGGATAGGCTATAGTTTTCGAGCGAGCGCAGCGAGCGAGGGTCGCGTAAAGGTGTGTCACAAAGCAACCGTTTGGCACATAGGGACATTGAAATATTCGCACCAGCCCGAGGAGCCGCTAGTCTTTATCGAATTGCGTACTGACAAAAGTTTACAGATTATGAATAGTTTTACATAAATAGTAATATTTCCACATAGTACAATGCAACGTGAGTTCCGAAATCGCTGACAAAATTAGGCAATAACAGGAAATACATGCAAGGCAGTATAAGGTATATGTATAGAGTGGAAATTGTAATCATTGCTCGCTCGCTCCGCTCGCTCGTAAAAATATAGTCCAACCTCACATCCGATCCAGCAGGTTCGAAAATTTAAAATATGTAGCCTCCTTATCGAATAACGAACGCAAAAGGGATGGTTTTAGGTTAGGCTATCGTTTTCGAGCGAGCGCAGCGAGCGAGGGACGCGTAAAGGTGTGTCACAAACCAACGGTTTGGCACATAGGGACATTGAAATATTCGCAACAGCCCGAGGAGCCGAAAAAACTTTATCGAACTGCGTAGTGACAAAAGTTTACAGTTTATCAATAGTTTTACATAAATAGTAATATCTCCACATAGTACAGTGCAACGTGATGTCCGAAATCGCTGACAAAATTAGGTAATCACAGGAAATATATGCAAGGTAATATATCGCAAATGTATAGTTTGGAAATTGTAATCGTTACTCGCTCGCTCCGCTCGCTCGTGAAAGTCTAGTCCAACCTCACAACCGATCCGACACGTTCGCAAATTGGAAATAAGTCGCCTCCTTATCGAATAACGAACGCAAGAGGGCTTGGTTTTAGGTTAGGCTATAGTTTTCGAGCGAGCGCAGCGAGCGAGGGGCGCGTAAAGGTGTGTCACAAACCAACGGTTTGGCACATAGGGACATTGAAATATCCGCTCCAGCCCGAGGAGCCGGAAGTCTTTATCGAACTGCGTACTGACAAAAGTTTACAGTTTATCAATAGTTTTAAATAAATAGTAATATTTCCACATAGTACAGTGCAACGTGATGTCCGAAATCGCTGACAAAATTAGGCAATAACAGGAAATATATGCAAGGTAATATATCGCAAATGTATAGTTTGGAAATTGTAATCGTTGCTCGCTCGCTCCGCTCGCTCGTAAAAATCTAGTCCAACCTCACAACCTATCCGACACGTTAGCAAATTTGACATAATTCGTCTCCTTATCGAATAACGAAAGCAGGAGTGCTTGGTTTTAGGTTAGGCTATCGTTTTCGAGCGAGGGCAGCGAGAGACGGACGCGCAAAGGTGTGTCAGAAACCAACGGTTTGGCACATAGGGACCTTGAAATATTCGCACCAGCCCGAGGAGCCGCAAGTATTTATCGAACTGCGTACTGACAAATGTTTACAGTTTATCAATAGTTTTACATAAATAGTAATATTTCCACATAGTACAGTGCAACGTGATGTCCGAATTCGCAGACAAAATTAGGTAATAACTGGAAATATATGCAAGGCAATATAAGGTATATGTATAGCGCGGAAATTGTAATCGTTGCTCGCTCGCTCCGCTCGCTCGTGAAAATCTAGTCCTACCTCACATCCGATCAGACACGATCGCAAATTTGAAATAAGTCGCCTCCTTATCGAATAACGAACGCAAGAGGGATTGGTTTTTGGTTAGGCTATAGTTTTCGAGCGAGCGCAGCGAGCGAGGGACGCGTAAAGGTGTGTCACATACCAACGGTTTGGCACATAGGGACATTGAAATATTCGCACCAGCCCGAGGAGCCGAAAATCTTTATCGAACTGCGTACTGACAAACGTTTACAGTTTCTCAATAGTTTTACATAAATAGTAATATCTTCACATAGAACAGTGCAACCTGTGGTCCGAAATCGCTGACAAAATTAGGCAATAACAGGAAATATATGCAAGGTAATATATCGCAAATGTATAGTTTGGAAATTGTAATCGTTGCTCGCTCGCTCCGCTCGCTCGTAAAAATCTAGTCCAACCTCACAACCTATCCGACACGTTAGCAAATTTGAAATAATTCGTCTCCTTATCGAATAACGAAAGCAGGAGTGCTTGGTTTTAGGTTAGGCTATCGTATTCGAGCGAGGGCAGCGAGCGACGGACGCGCAAAGGTGTGTCACAAACCAACGGTTTGGCACATAGGGACATTGAAATATTCGCTCCAGCCCGAGGAGCCGGAAGTCTTTATCGAACTGCGTACTGACAAAAGTTTACAGTTTATCAATAGTTTTACATAAATAGTAATATCTTCACATAGTACAGTGCAACCTGTGGTCCGAAATCGCTGACAAAATTAGGCAATAACAGGAAATATATGCAAGGCAATATAAGGTATATGTATAGCGTGGAAATTGTAATCGTTGCTCGCTCGCTCCGCTCGCTCGCAAAAATCTAGTCCAACCTCACAACCGATCCGACACGTTAGCAAATTTGAAATAAGTCGCCTCCTTATCGAATAGCGAACGCAAGAGGGACTGTTTTAGGTTAGGCTATTGTTTTCGAGCGAGCGCAGAGAGCGAGGGACGCGTAAAGGTGTGTCACAAACCAACGGTTTGGCACATAGGGACATTGAAATATTCGCACCAGCCCGAGGAGCCGGAAGTCTTTATCGAATTGCGTACTGACGAAAGTTTACAGTTTGTCAATAGTTTTACATAAATAGTAATATTTCCACATAGTACAGTGCAACGTGATGTCCGAAATCGCTGACAAAATTAGGCAATAACAGGAAATACATGCAAGGCAGTATAAGGTATATGTATTGAGTGGAAATTGTAATCGTTGCTCGCTCGCTCCGCTCGCTCGTAAAAATCTAGTCCAACCTCACAACCGATCCGACACGTTCGCAAATTGGAAATAAGTCGCCTCCTTATCGAATAACGAACGCAAGAGGGCTTGGTTTTAGGTTAGGCTATAGTTTTCGAGCGAGCGCAGCGAGCGAGGGACGCGTAAAGGTGTGTCACAAACCAACGGTTTGGCACATAGGGACATTGAAATATCCGCTCCAGCCCGAGGAGCCGGAAGTCTTTATCGAATTGCGTACTGACAAAAGTTTACAGTTTATCAATAGTTTTACATAAATAGTAATATCTCCACATAGTACAGTGCAACGTGATGTCCGAAATCGCTGACAAAATTAGGTAATCACAGGAAATATATGCAAGGTAATATATCGCAAATGTATAGTTTGGAAATTGTAATCGTTACTCGCTCGCTCCGCTCGCTCGTGAAAGTCTAGTCCAACCTCACAACCGATCCGACACGTTCGCAAATTGGAAATAAGTCGCCTCCTTATCGAATAACGAACGCAAGAGGGCTTGGTTTTAGGTTAGGCTATAGTTTTCGAGCGAGCGCAGCGAGCGAGGGACGCGTAAAGGTGTGTCACAAACCAACGGTTTGGCACATAGGGACATTGAAATATCCGCTCCAGCCCGAGGAGCCGGAAGTCTTTATCGAACTGCGTACTGACAAAAGTTTACAGTTTATCAATAGTTTTAAATAAATAGTAATATTTCCACATAGTACAGTGCAACGTGATGTCCGAAATCGCTGACAAAATTAGGCAATAACAGGAAATATATGCAAGGTAATATATCGCAAATGTATAGTTTGGAAATTGTAATCGTTGCTCGCTCGCTCCGCTCGCTCGTAAAAATCTAGTCCAACCTCACAACCTATCCGACACGTTAGCAAATTTGACATAATTCGTCTCCTTATCGAATAACGAAAGCAGGAGTGCTTGGTTTTAGGTTAGGCTATCGTTTTCGAGCGAGGGCAGCGAGAGACGGACGCGCAAAGGTGTGTCAGAAACCAACGGTTTGGCACATAGGGACCTTGAAATATTCGCACCAGCCCGAGGAGCCGCAAGTATTTATCGAACTGCGTACTGACAAATGTTTACAGTTTATCAATAGGTTTACATAAATAGTAATATTTCCACATAGTACAGTGCAACGTGAGGTCCAAAATTGCATTTCAAATTAGGTAATAACAGGAAATATATGCAAGGTAATATATCGCAAATGTATAGTTTGGAAATTGTAATCGTTGCTCGCTCGCTCCGCTCGCTCGTAAAAATCTGGTCCAACCTCACAACCGATCCGACACGTTCGCAAATTGGAAATAAGTCGCCTCCTTATCGAATAACGAACGCAAAAGGGATGGTTTTAGGTTAGGCTATCGTTTTCGAGCGAGCGCAGCGAGCGAGGGACGCGTAAAGGTGTGTCACAAACCAACGGTTTGGCACATAGGGACATTGAAATATTCGCACCAGCCCGAGGAGCCGAAAATCTTTATCGAACTGCGTACTGACAAATGTTTACAGTTTATCAATAGTTTTACATAAATAGTAATATTTCCACATAGTACAGTGCAACGTGATGTCCGAATTCGCAGACAAAATTAGGTAATAACTGGAAATATATGCAAGGCAATATAAGGTATATGTATAGCGCGGAAATTGTAATCGTTGCTCGCTCGCTCCGCTCGCTCGTGAAAATCTAGTCCTACCTCACATCCGATCAGACACGATCGCAAATTTGAAATAAGTCGCCTCCTTATCGAATAACGAACGCAAGAGGGATTGGTTTTTGGTTAGGCTATAGTTTTCGAGTGAGCGCAGCGAGCGAGGGACGCGTGAAGGTGTGTCACATACCAACGGTTTGGCACATAGGGACATTGAAATATTCGCACCAGCCCGAGGAGCCGAAAATCTTTATCGAACTGCGTACTGACAAACGTTTACAGTTTATCAATAGTTTTACATAAATAGTAATATTTCCACATAGTACAGTGGAACGTGATGTCCGAAATCGCTGACAAAATTAGGTAATCACAGGAAATATATGCAAGGTAATATATCGCAAATGTATAGTTTGGAAATTGTAATCGTTGCTCGCTCGCTCCGCTTGCTCGTAAAAATCTAGTCCAACCTCACAACCGATCCGACACAAATATGGAAAAATATTCGCACCAGCCCGAGGAGCCGGAAGTCTTTATCGAATTGCGTACTGACGAAAGTTTACAGTTTGTCAATAGTTTTACATAAATAGTAATATTTCCACATAGTACAGTGCAACGTGATGTCCGAAATCGCTGACAAAATTAGGCAATAACAGGAAATACATGCAAGGCAGTATAAGGTATATGTATTGAGTGGAAATTGTAATCGTTGCTCGCTCGCTCCGCTCGCTCGTAAAAATCTAGTCCAACCTCACAACCGATCCGACACGTTCGCAAATTGGAAATAAGTCGCCTCCTTATCGAATAACGAACGCAAGAGGGCTTGGTTTTAGGTTAGGCTATAGTTTTCGAGCGAGCGCAGCGAGCGAGGGACGCGTAAAGGTGTGTCACAAACCAACGGTTTGGCACATAGGGACATTGAAATATCCGCTCCAGCCCGAGGAGCCGGAAGTCTTTATCGAACTGCGTACTGACAAAAGTTTACAGTTTATCAATAGTTTTACATAAATAGTAATATTTCCACATAGTACAGTGCAACGTGATGTCCGAAATCGCTGACAAAATTAGGCAATAACAGGAAATATATGCAAGGTAATATATCGCAAATGTATAGTTTGGAAATTGTAATCGTTGCTCGCTCGCTCCGCTCGCTCGTAAAAATCTAGTCCAACCTCACAACCTATCCGACACGTTAGCAAATTTGACATAATTCGTCTCCTTATCGAATAACGAAAGCAGGAGTGCTTGGTTTTAGGTTAGGCTATCGTTTTCGAGCGAGGGCAGCGAGAGACGGACGCGCAAAGGTGTGTCAGAAACCAACGGTTTGGCACATAGGGACCTTGAAATATTCGCACCAGCCCGAGGAGCCGCAAGTATTTATCGAACTGCGTACTGACAAATGTTTACAGTTTATCAATAGGTTTACATAAATAGTAATATTTCCACATAGTACAGTGCAACGTGAGGTCCATAATCGCATTTCAAATTAGGTAATAACAGGAAATATATGCAAGGTAATATATCGCAAATGTATAGTTTGGAAATTGTAATCGTTGCTCGCTCGCTCCGCTCGCTCGTAAAAATCTGGTCCAACCTCACAACCGATCCGACACGTTCGCAAATTGGAAATAAGTCGCCTCCTTATCGAATAACGAACGCAAAAGGGATGGTTTTAGGTTAGGCTATCGTTTTCGAGCGAGCGCAGCGAGCGAGGGACGCGTAAAGGTGTGTCACAAACCAACGGTTTGGCACATAGGGACATTGAAATATTCGCACCAGCCCGAGGAGCCGAAAATCTTTATCGAACTGCGTACTGACAAATGTTTACAGTTTATCAATAGTTTTACATAAATAGTAATATTTCCACATAGTACAGTGCAACGTGATGTCCGAATTCGCAGACAAAATTAGGTAATAACAGGAAATATATGCAAGGTAATATATCGCAAATGTATAGTTTGGAAATTGTAATCGTTGCTCGCTCGCTCCGCTTGCTCGTAAAAATCTAGTCCAACCTCACAACCGATCCGACACGTTCGCAAATTGGAAATATGTCGCCTCCTTATCGAATAACGAACGCAAGAGGGCTTGGTTTTAGGTTAGGCTATAGTTTCGAGCGAGCGCAGCGAGCGAGGGACGCGTAAAGGTGTGTCACAAACCAACGGTTTGGCACATAGGGACCTTGAAATATTCGCTCCAGCCCGAGGAGCCGGAAGTCTTTATCGAACTGCGTATTGACAAAAGTTTACAGTTTATCAATAGTTTTACATAAATAGTAATATCTTCACATAGTACAGTGCAACCTGTGGTCCGAAATCGCTGACAAAATTAGTCAATAACAGGAAATATATGCAAGGCAATATAAGGTATATGTATAGCGTGGAAATTGTAATCGTTGCTCGCTCGCTCCGCTCGCTCGCAAAAATCTAGTCCAACCTCACAACCGATCCGACACGTTAGCAAATTTGAAATAAGTCGCCTCCTTATCGAATAGCGAACGCAAGAGGGACTGTTTTAGGTTAGGCTATTGTTTTCGAGCGAGCGCAGAGAGCGAGGGACGCGTAGAGGTGTGTCACAAACCAACGGTTTGGCACATAGGGACCTTGAAATATTCGCACCAGCCCGAGGAGCCGCAAGTATTTATCGAATTGCGTACTGACAAAAGTTTACAGTTTATGAATAGTTTTACATAAATAGTAATATTTCCACATAGTACAGTGCAACGTGATGTCCGAATTCGCAGACAAAATTAGGTAATAACTGGAAATATATGCAAGGCAATATAAGGTATATGTATAGCGCGGAAATTGAAATCGTTGCTCGCTCGCTCCGCTCGCTCGTGAAAATCTAGTCCTACCTCAGATCCGATCCGACACGATCGCAAATTTGAAATAAGTCGCCTCCTTATCGAATAACGAACGCAAGAGGGATTGGTTTTAGGTTAGGCTATAGTTTTCGAGCGAGCGCAGCGAGCGAGGGACGCGTAAAGGTGTGTCACAAACCAACGGTTTGGCACATAGGGATATTGAAATATTCGCACCAGCCCGAGGAGCCTAAAACCTTTATCGAACCTCGTACTGACAAAAGTTTACAGTTTATCAATAGTTATACATAAATAGTAATATTTCCACATAGTACAATGCAACGTGATGTCCGAAATCGCTGACAAAATTAGGCAATAACAGGAAATACATGCAAGGCAGTATAAGGTATATGTATAGAGTGGAAATTGTAATCATTGCTCGCTCGCTCCGCTCGCTCGTAAAAATCTAGTCCAACCTCACATCCGATCCGACACGTTCGAAAATTTAAAATATGTCGCCTCCTTATCGAATAACGAACGCAAGGGGGCTTGGTTTTAGGTTAGGCTACAGTTTTCGAGCGAGCGCAGCGAGCGCGGGATGACTAAAGTTGTGTCACAAACCAACGGTTTGGCACATAGGGACATTGAAATATTCGCACCAGCCCGAGGAGCCGGAAGTCTTTATCGAATTGCGTACTGACGAAAGTTTACAGTTTGTCAATAGTTTTACATAAATAGTAATATTTCCACATAGTACAGTGCAACGTGATGTCCGAAATCGCTGACAAAATTAGGTAATAACAGGGAATATATGCAAGGTAATATATCGCAAATGTATAGTTTGGAAATTGTAATCGTTGCTCGCTCCCTCCGCTCGCTCGTAAAAATCTAGTCCAACCTCACTACCTATCCGACACGTTAGCAAATTTGAAATAATTCGTCTCCTTATCGAATAACGAAAGCAGGAGTGCTTGGTTTTAGGTTAGGCTATCGTTTTCGAGCGAGGGCAGCGAGCGACGGACGCGTAAAGGTGTGTCACAAACCAACGGTTTGGCACATAGGGACATTGAAATATTCGCACCAGCCCGAGGAGCCGAATATCTTTATCGAACTGCGTACTGACAAAAGTTTACAGTTTATCAATAGTTTTACATAAATAGTAATATTTCCACATAGTACAGTGCAACGTGATGTCCGAATTCGCAGACAAAATTAGGTAATAACTGGAAATATATGCAAGGCAATATAAGGTATATGTATAGCGCGGAAATTGTAATCGTTGCTCGCTCGCTCCGCTCGCTCGTGAAAATCTAGTCCTACCTCACATCCGATCCGACACGTTCGAAAATTTAAAATATGTCGCCTCCCTATCGAATAACGAACGCAAGAGGGATTGGTTTTAGGTTAGGCTATAGTTTTCGAGCGAGCGCAGCGAGCGAGGGACGCGTAAAGGTGTGTGACAAACCAACGGTTTGGCACATAGGGACATTGAAATATTCGCACCAGCCCGAGGAGCCGGAAGTCTTTATCGAATTGCGTACTGACGAAAGTTTACAGTTTGTCAATAGTTTTACATAAATAGTAATATTTCCACATAGTACAGTGCAACGTGATGTCCGAAATCGCTGACAAAATTAGGCAATAACAGGAAATACATGCAAGGCAGTATAAGGTATATCTATAGAGTGGAAATTGCAATCGTTGCTCGCTCGCTCCGCGCGCTCGTGAAAATCTAGTCCTACCTCACATCCGATCCGACACGATCGCAAATTTGAAATAAGTCGCCTCCATATCGAATAACGAACGCAAGAGGGATTGGTTTTAGGTTAGGCTATAGTTTTCGAGCGGGCGCAGCGAGCGAGGGACGCGTAAAGGTGTGTCACAAACCAACGGTTTGGCACATAGTGACATTGAAATATTCGCACCAGCCCGAGGAACCAGAAGTCTTTATCGAATTGCGTACTGACAAAAGTTTACAGTTTGTCAATAGTTTTACATAAATAGTAATATTTCCACATAGTACAGTGCAACGTGATGTCCGAAATCGCTGACAAAATTAGGTAATAACAGGGAATATATGCAAGGTAATATATCGCAAATGTATAGTTTGGAAATTGTAATCGTTGCTCGCTCGATCCGCTCGCTCGTAAAAATCTAGTCCAACCTCACAACCGATCCGACACGTTCGCAAATTGGAATTAAGTCGCCTCCTTATCGAATAACGAACGCAAGAGGGATGGTTTTAGGTTAGGCTATAGTTGTCGAGCGAGCGTAGCGAGCGAGGGACGCGTAAAGGTGTGTCACATACCAACGGTTTGGCACATAGGGACATTGAAATATTCGCACCAGCCCGAGGAGCCGAAAATCTTTATCGAACTGCGTACAGACAAACGTTTACAGTTTATCAATAGTTTTACATAAATAGTAATATTTCCACATAGTACAGTGCAACGTGATGTCCGAAATCGCTGACAAAATTAGGTAATCACAGGAAATATATGCAAGGTAATATATCGCAAATGTATAGTTTGGAAATTGTAATCGTTGCTCGCTCGCTCCGCTTGCTCGTAAAAATCTAGTCCAACCTCACAACCGATCCGACACGTTCGCAAATTGGAAATATGTCGCCTCCTTATCGAATAACGAACGCAAGAGGGCTTGGTTTTAGGTTAGGCTATAGTTTCGAGCGAGCGCAGCGAGCGAGGGACGCGTAAAGGTGTGTCACAAACCAACGGTTTGGCACATAGGGACCTTGAAATATTCGCTCCAGCCCGAGGAGCCGGAAGTCTTTATCGAACTGCGTATTGACAAAAGTTTACAGTTTATCAATAGTTTTACATAAATAGTAATATCTTCACATAGTACAGTGCAACCTGTGGTCCGAAATCGCTGACAAAATTAGTCAATAACAGGAAATATATGCAAGGCAATATAAGGTATATGTATAGCGTGGAAATTGTAATCGTTGCTCGCTCGCTCCGCTCGCTCGCAAAAATCTAGTCCAACCTCACAATCGATCCGACACGTTAGCAAATTTGAAATAAGTCGCCTCCTTATCGAATAGCGAACGCAAGAGGGACTGTTTTAGGTTAGGCTATTGTTTTCGAGCGAGCGCAGAGAGCGAGGGACGCGTAGAGGTGTGTCACAAACCAACGGTTTGGCACATAGGGACCTTGAAATATTCGCACCAGCCCGAGGAGCCGCAAGTATTTATCGAATTGCGTACTGACAAAAGTTTACAGTTTATGAATAGTTTTACATAAATAGTAATATTTCCACATAGTACAGTGCAACGTGATGTCCGAATTCGCAGACAAAATTAGGTAATAACTGGAAATATATGCAAGGCAATATAAGGTATATGTATAGCGCGGAAATTGAAATCGTTGCTCGCTCGCTCTGCTCGCTCGTGAAAATCTAGTCCTACCTCAGATCCGATCCGACACGATCGCAAATTTGAAATAAGTCGCCTCCTTATCGAATAACGAACGCAAGAGGGATTGGTTTTAGGTTAGGCTATAGTTTTCGAGCGAGCGCAGCGAGCGAGGGACGCGTAAAGGTGTGTCACAAACCAACGGTTTGGCACATAGGGACATTGAAATATTCGCACCAGCCCGAGGAGCCGGAAGTCTTTATCGAATTGCGTACTGACGAAAGTTTACAGTTTGTCAATAGTTTTACATAAATAGTAATATTTCCACATAGTACAGTGCAACGTGATGTCCCAAATCGCTGACAAAATTAGGCAATAACAGGAAATACATGCAAGGCAGTGTAAGGTATATGTATTGAGTGGAAATTGTAATCGTTGCTCGCTCGCTCCGCTCGCTCGTAAAAATCTAGTCCAACCTCACAACCGATCCGACACGTTCGAAAATTTAAAATAAGTCGCCTCCTTATCGAATAACGAACGCAAGGGGGCTTGGTTTTAGGTTAGGCTACAGTTTTCGAGCAAGCGCAGCGAGCGCGGGATGACTAAAGGTGTGTCACAAACCAACGGTTTGGCACATAGGGACATTGAAATATTCGCACCAGCCCGAGGAGCCGGAAGTCCTTATCGAATTGCGTACTGACGAAAGTTTACAGTTTGTCAATAGTTTTACATAAATAGTAATATTTCCACATAGTACAGTGCAACGTGATGTCCGAAATCGCTGACAAAATTAGGTAATAACAGGGAATATATGCAAGGTAATATATCGCAAATGTATAGTTTGGAAATTGTAATCGTTGCTCGCTCCCTCCGCTCGCTCGTAAAAATCTAGTCCAACCTCACTACCTATCCGACACGTTAGCAAATTTGAAATAATTCGTCTCCTTATCGAATAACGAAAGCAGGAGTGCTTCGTTTTAGGTTAGGCTATCGTTTTCGAGCGAGGGCAGCGAGCGACGGACGCGTAAAGGTGTGTCACAAACCAACGGTTTGGCACATAGGGACATTGAAATATTCGCACCAGCCCGAGGAGCCGAAAATCTTTATCGAACTGCGTACTGACAAAAGTTTACAGTTTATCAATAGTTTTACATAAATAGTAATATTTCCACATAGTACAGTGCAACGTGATGTCCGAATTCACAGACAAAATTAGGTAATAACTGGAAATATATGCAAGGCAATATAAGGTATATGTATAGCGCGGAAATTGTAATCGTTGCTCGCTCGCTCCGCTCGCTCGTGAAAATCTAGTCCTACCTCACATCCGATCCGACACGTTCGAAAATTTAAAATATGTCGCCTCCCTATCGAATAACGAACGCAAGAGGGATTGGTTTTAGGTTAGGCTATAGTTTTCGAGCGAGCGCAGCGAGCGAGGGACGCGTAAAGGTGTGTGACAAACCAACGGTTTGGCACATAGGGGCATTGAAATATTCGCACCAGCCCGAGGAGCCGGAAGTCTTTATCGAATTGCGTACTGACGAAAGTTTACAGTTTGTCAATAGTTTTACATAAATAGTAATATTTCCACATAGTACAGTGCAACGTGATGTCCGAAATCGCTGACAAAATTAGGCAATAACAGGAAATACATGCAAGGCAGTATAAGGTATATCTATAGAGTGGAAATTGCAATCGTTGCTCGCTCGCTCCGCGCGCTCGTGAAAATCTAGTCCTACCTCACATCCGATCCGACACGATCGCAAATTTGAAATAAGTCGCCTCCATATCGAATAACGAACGCAAGAGGGATTGGTTTTAGGTTAGGCTATAGTTTTCGAGCGGGCGCAGCGAGCGAGGGACGCGTAAAGGTGTGTCACAAACCAACGGTTTGGCACATAGTGACATTGAAATATTCGCACCAGCCCGAGGAACCGGAAGTCTTTATCGAATTGCGTACTGACAAAAGTTTACTGTTTGTCAATAGTTTTACATAAATAGTAATATTTCCACATAGTACAGTGCAACGTGGTGTCCGAAATCGCTGACAAAATTAGGTAATAACAGGGAATATATGCAAGGTAATATATCGCAAATGTATAGTTTGAAAATTGTAATCGTTGCTCGCTCGATCCGCTCGCTCGTAAAAATCTAGTCCAACCTCACAACCTATCCGACACGTTAGCAAATTTGAAATAATTCGTCTCCTTATCGAATAACGAAAGCAGGAGTGCTTGGTTTTGGGTTAGGCTATCGTTTTCGAGCGAGGGCAGCGAGCGACGGACGCGTAAAGGTGTGTCACAAACCAACGGTTTGGCACATAGGGACATTGAAATATTCGCACCAGCCCGAGGAGCCGAAAATCTTTATCGAACTGCGTACTGACAAATGTTTACAGTTTATCAATAGTTTTACATAAATAGTAATATTTCCACATAGTACAGTGCAACGTGATGTCCGAATTCGCAGACAAAATTAGGCAATAACTGGAAATATATGCAAGGCAATATAAGGTATATCTATAGAGTGGAAATTGCAATCGTTGCTCGCTCGCTCCGGGCGCTCGTGAAAATCTAGTCCTACCTCACATCCGATCCGACACGATCGCAAATTTGAAATAAGTCGCCTCCATATCGAATAACGAACGCAAGAGGGATTGGTTTTAGGTTAGGCTATTGTTTTCGAGCGAGCGCAGAGAGCGAGGGACGCGTAAAGGTGTGTCACAAACCAACGGTTTGGCACATAGGGACCTTGAAATATTCGCACCAGCCCGAGAAGCCGCAAGTATTTATCGAATTGCGTACTGACAAAAGTTTACAGTTTATGAATAGTTTTACATAAATAGTAATATTTCCACATAGTACAATGCAACGTGAGGTCCGAAATCGCTGACAAAATTAGGCAATAACAGGAAATACATGCAAGGCAGTATAAGGTATATGTATAGAGTGGAAATTGTAATCATTGCTCGCTCGCTCCGCTCGCTCGTAAAAATCTAGTCCAAGCTCACATCCGATCCGACACGTTCGAAAATTTAAAATATGTCGCCTCCTTATCGAATAACGAACGCAAGTGGGCTTGGTTTTAGGTTAGGCTACAGTTTTCGAGCGAGCGCAGCGAGCGCGGGATGACTAAAGTTGTGTCACAAACCAACGGTTTGGCACATAGGGACATTGAAATATTCGCACCAGCCCGAGGAGCCGGAAGTCTTTATCGAATTGCGTACTGACGAAAGTTTACAGTTTGTCAATAGTTTTACATAAATAGTAATATTTCCACATAGTACAGTGCAACGTGATGTCCGAAATCGCTGACAAAATTAGGTAATAACAGGGAATATATGCAAGGTAATATATCGCAAATGTATAGTTTGGAAATTGTAATCGTTGCTCGCTCGATCCGCTCGCTCGTAAAAATCTAGTCCAACCTCACAACCTATCCGACACGTTAGCAAATTTGAAATAATTCGTCTCCTTATCGAATAACGAAAGCGGGAGTGCTTGGTTTTGGGTTAGGCTATCGTTTTCGAGCGAGGGCATCGAGCGACGGACGCGTAAAGGTGTGTCACAAACCAACGGTTTGGCACATAGGGACATTGAAATATTCGCACCAGCCCGAGGAGCCGAAAATCTTTATCGAACTGCGCACTGACAAAAGTTTACAGTTTATCAATAGTTTTACATAAATAGCAATATTTCCACATAGTACAGTGCAACGTGATGTCCGAATTCGCAGACAAAATTAGGTAATAACTGAAATATATGCAAGTCAATATAAGGTATATGTATAGCGCGGAAATTGTAATCGTTGCTCGCTCGCTCCGCGCGCTCGTGAAAATCTAGTCCTACCTCACATCCGATCCGACACGATCGCAAATTTGAAATAGGTCGCCTCCATATCGAATAACGAACGCAAGAGGGATTGGTTTTTAGGTTAGGCTATAGTTTTCGAGCGGGCGCAGCGAGCGAGGGGACGCGTAAAGGTGTGTCACAAACCAACGGTTTGGCACATAGGGACATTGAAAATGTTCGCACCAGCCCGAGGAGCCGGAAGTCTTTATCGAATTGCGTACTGACGAAAGTTTTACAGTTTTTCAATAGTTTTACATAAATAGTAATATTTCCACATAGTACAGTGCAACGTGATGTCCGAAATCGCTGACAAAATTAGGCAATAACAGGAAATACATGCAAGGCAGTATAAGGTATATGTATTGAGTGGAAATTGTAATCGTTGCTCGCTCGCTCCGCTCGCTCGTAAAAATCTAGTCCAACCTCACAACCGATCCGACACGTTCGAAAATTTAAAATAAGTCGCCTCCTTATCGAATAACGAACGCAAGGGGGCTTGGTTTTAGGTTAGGCTACAGTTTTCGAGCGAGCGCAGCGAGCGCGGGAAGACTAAAGGTGTGTCACAAACCAACGGTTTGGCACATAGGGACATTGAAATATTCGCACCAGCCCGAGGAGCCGGAAGTCTTTATCGAATTGCGTACTGACGAAAGTTTACAGTTTATCAATAGTTTTACATAAATAGTAATATTTCCACATAGTACAGTGCAACGTGATGTCCGAAATCGCTGACAAAATTAGGTAATAACAGGAAATATATGCAAGGTAATATATCGCAAATGTATAGTTTGGAAATTGTAATCATTGCTCGCTCGCTCCGCTCGCTCGTAAAAATCTAGTCCAACCTCACAACCGATCCGACACGTTCGCAAATTGGAAATATGTCGCCTCCTTATCGAATAACGAACGCAAGAGGGCTTGGTTTTAGGTTAGGCTATAGTTTTCGAGCGAGCGCAGCGAGCGAGGGACGCGTAAAGGTGTGTCACATACCAACGGTTTGGCACATAGGGACATTGAAATATTCGCACCAGCCCGAGGAGCCGAAAATCTTCATCGAACTGCGTACTGACAAAAGTTTACAGTTTATCAATAGTTTTACATAAATAGTAATATCTCCACATAGTACAGTGCAACCTGTGGTTCCGAAATCGCTGACAAAATTAGTCAATAACAGGAAATATTTGCAAGGCAATATAAGGTATATGTATAGCGTGGAAATTGTAATCGTTGCTCGCTCGCTCCGCTCGCTCGTAAAAATCTAGTCCAACCTCACAACCGATCCGACACGTTAGCAAATTTGAAATAAGTCGCCTCCTTATCGAATAACGAACGCAAGAGGGATTGGTTTTAGGTTAGGCTATTGTTTTCGAGCGAGCGCAGAGAGCGAGGGACGCGTAAAGGGTCACAAATCAACGGTTTTGCACATTGGGACCTTGAAATATTCGCACCAGCCCGAGGAGCCGAAAATCTTTATCGAACTGCGTACTGACAAAAATTTACAGTTTATCAATAGTTTTACATAAATGGTGATATCTCCACATAGTACAGTGCAACGTGATGTCCGAATTCGCAGACAAAATTAGGTAATAACTGGAAATATATGCAAGGCAATATAAGGTATATGTATAGCGTGGAAATTGTAATCGTTACTCGCTCGCTCCGCTCGCTCGTGAAAGTCTAGTCCAACCTCACAACCGATCCGACACGTTCGCAAATTGGAAATAAGTCGCCTCCTTATCGAGTAACGAACGCAAGAGGGATTGGTTTTAGGATAGGCTATAGTTTTTGAGCGAGCGCAGCGAGCGAGGTTCGCGTAAAGGTATGTCACAAAGCAACGGTTTGGCACATAGGGACCTTGATATATTCGCACCAGCCGGAGGAGCCGCAAGTATTTATCGAACTGCGTACTGACAAATGTTTACAGTTTATCAATAGGTTTACATAAATAGTAATATTTCCACATAGTACAGTGCAACGTGAGGTCCAAAATCGCATTTCAAATTAGGTAATAACAGGAAATATATGCAAGGTAATATATCGCAAATGTATAGTTTGGAAATTGTAATCGTTGCTCGCTCGCTCCGCTCGCTCGTAAAAATCTAGTCCAACCTCACAAACCGATCCGACACGTTCGCAAATTGGAAATAAGTCGCCTCCTTATCGAATAACGAACGCAAGAGGGATGGTTGTAGGTTAGGCTATCGTTTTCGATCGAGCGCAGCGAGCGAGGGACGTGTAAAGGTGTGTCACAAACCAATGGTTTGGCACATAGGGACATTGAAATATTCGCACCAGCCCGAGGAGCCGAAAATCTTTATCGAACTGCGTACTGACAAAAGTTTACAGTTTATCAATAGTTTTACATAAATAGTAATATCTCCACATAGTACAGTGCAACGTGATGTCCGAATTCGCAGACAAAATTAGGTAATAACTGGAAATATATGCAAGGCAATATAAGGTATATGTATAGCGTGGAAATTGTAATCGTTACTCGCTCGCTCCGCTCGCTCGTGAAAGTCTAGTCCAACCTCACAACCGATCCGACACGTTCGCAAATTGGAAATAAGTCGCCTCCTTATCGAATAACGAACGCAAGAGGGATTGGTTTTAGGATAGGCTATAGTTTTTGAGCGAGCGCAGCGAGCGAGGGACGCGTAAAGGTGTATCACAAACCAACGGTTTGGCACATAGGGACCTTGAAATATTCGCACCAGCCCGAGGAGCCGCAAGTATTTATCGAACTGCGTACTGACAAATGTTTACAGTTTATCAATAGGTTTACATAAATAGTAATATTTCCACATAGTACAGTGCAACGTGAGGTCCAAAATCGCATTTCAAATTAGGTAATAACAGGAAATATATGCAAGGTAATATATCGCAAATGTATAGTTTGGAAATTGTAATCGTTGCTCGCTCGCTCCGCTCGCTCGTAAAAATCTAGTCCAACCTCACAACCGATCCGACACGTTCGCAAATTGGAAATAAGTCGCCTCCTTATCGAATAACGAACGCAAGAGGGATGGTTTTATGTTAGGCTATAGTTGTCGAGCGAGCGTAGCGAGCGAGGTTCGTGTAAAGGTGTGTCACAAAGCAACGGTTTGGCACATAGGGATATTGAAATATTCGCACCAGCCCGAGGAGCCTAAAATCATTATCGAACCTCGTACTGAGAAAAGTTTACAGTTTATCAATAGTTATACATAAATAGTAATATTTCCACATAGTACAATGCAACGTGAGGTCCGAAATCGCTGACAAAATTAGGCAATAACAGGAAATACATGCAAGGCAGTATAAGGTATATGTATAGAGTGGAAATTGCAATCGTTGCTCGCTCGCTCCGCTCGCTCGTAAAAATCTAGTCCAACCTCACAACCGATCCGACACGTTAGCAAATTTGAAATAAGTCGCCTCCTTATCGAATAACGAACGCAAGAGGGATTGGTTTTAGGTTAGGCTATTGTTTTCGAGCGAGCGCAGAGAGCGGGGGACGCGTAAAGGTGTGTCACAAATCAACGGTTTGGCACATTGGGACCTTGAAATATTCGCACCAGCCCGAGGAGCCGCAAGTATTTATCGAATTGCGTACTGACAAAAGTTTACAGTTTATGAATAGTTTTACATAAATAGTAACATTTCCACATAGTACAATGCAACGTGAGTTCCGAAATCGCTGACAAAATTAGGCAATAACAGGAAATACATGCAAGGCAGTATAAGGTATATGTATAGAGGGGAAATTGTAATCATTGCTCGCTCGCTCCGCTCGCTCGTAAAAATATAGTTCAACCTCACATCCGATCCGACACGTTCGAAAATTTAAAATATGTCGCCTCCTTATCGAATAACGAACGCAAGGGGGCTTGGTTTTAGGTTAGGCTACAGTTTTCGAGCGAGCGCAGCGAGCGCGGGATGACTAAAGGTGTGTCACAAACCAACGGTTTGGCACATAGGGACATTGAAATATTCGCACCAGCCCGAGGAGCCGGAAGTCTTTATCGAATTGCGTACTGAAGAAAGTTTACAATTTGTCAATAGTTTTACATAAATAGTAATATTTCCACATAGTACAGTGCAACGTGATGTCCGAAATCGCTGACAAAATTAGGTAATAACAGGAAATATATGCAAGGTAATATATCGCAAATGTATAGTTTGGAAATTGTAATCGTTGCTCGCTCGCTCCGCTCGCTCGTAAAAATCTAGTCCAACCTCACAACTTATCCGACACGTTAGCAAATTTGAAATAATTCGTCTCCTTATCGAATAACGAAAGCAGGAGTGCTTGGTTTTAGGTTAGGCTATCGTTTTCGAGCGAGGGCAGCGAGCGACGGACGCGTAAAGGTGTGTCAGAAACCAACGGTTTGGCACATAGGGACCTTGAAATATTCGCACCAGCCCGAGGAGCCGCAAGTATTTATCGAACTGCGTACTGACAAATGTTTACAGTTTATCAATAGGTTTACATAAATAGTAATATTTCCACATAGTACAGTGCAACGTGAGGTCCAAAATCGCATTTCAAATTAGGTAATAACAGGAAATATATGCAAGGTAATATATCGCAAATGTATAGTTTGGAAATTGTAATCGTTGCTCGCTCGCTCCGCTCGCTCGTAAAAATCTAGTCCAACCTCACAACCGATCCGACACGTTCGCAAATTGGAAATAAGTCGCCTCCTTATCGAATAACGAACGCAAGAGGGATGGTTGTAGGTTAGGCTATCGTTTTCGAGCGAGCGCAGCGAGCGAGGGTCGCGTAAAGGTGTGTCACAAACCAACGGTTTGGCACATAGGGACATTGAAATATTCGCACCAGCCCGAGGAGCCGAAAATCTTTATCGAACTGCGTACTGACAAAAGTTTACAGTTTATCAATAGTTTTACATAAATAGTAATATCTCCACATAGTACAGTGCAACGTGATGTCCGAATTCGCAGACAAAATTAGGTAATAACTGGAAATATATGCAAGGCAATATAAGGTATATGTATAGCGTGGAAATTGTAATCGTTACTCGCTCGCTCCGCTCGCTCGTGAAAGTCTAGTCCAACCTCACAACCGATCCGACACGTTCGCAAATTGGAAATAAGTCGCCTCCTTATCGAATAACGAACGCAAGAGGGATTGGTTTTAGGATAGGCTATAGTTTTTGAGCGAGCGCAGCGAGCGAGGTTCGCGTAAAGGTGTGTCACAAAGCAACGGTTTGGCACATAGGCACCTTGAAATATTCGCACCAGCCGGAGGAGCCGCAAGTATTTATCGAACTGCGTACTGACAAATGTTTACAGTTTATCAATAGGTTTACATAAATAGTAATATTTCCACATAGTACAGTGCAACGTGATGTCCGAAATCGCTGACAAAATTAGGTAATCACAGGAAATATATGCAAGGTAATATATCGCAAATGTATAGTTTGGAAATTGTAATCGTTGCTCGCTCGCTCCGCTTGCTCGTAAAAATCTAGTCCAACCTCACAACCGATCCGACACGTTCGCAAATTGGAAATATGTCGCCTCCTTATCGAATAACGAACGCAAGAGGGCTTGGTTTTAGGTTAGGCTATAGTTTTCGAGCGAGGGCAGCGAGCGAGGGACGCGTAAAGGTGTGTCACAAACCAACGGTTTGGCACATAGGGACATTGAAATATTCGCACCAGCCCGAGGAGCCGAAAATCTTTATCGAACTGCGTACTGACAAAAGTTTACAGTTTATCAATAGTTTTACATAAATAGTAATATCTCCACATAGTACAGTGCAACGTGATGTCCGAATTCGCAGACAAAATTAGGTAATAACTTGAAATATATGCAAGGCAATATAAGGTATATGTATAGCGTGGAAATTGTAATCGTTACTCGCTCGCTCCGCTCGCTCGTGAAAGTCTAGTCCAACCTCACAACCGATCCGACACGTTCGCAAATTGGAAATAAGTCGCCTCCTTATCGAATAACGAACGCAAGAGGGATTGGTTTTAGGATAGGCTATAGTTTTTGAGCGAGTGCAGCGAGCGAGGTTCGCGTAAAGGTGTGTCACAAAGCAACGGTTTGGCACATAGGGACCTTGAAATATTCGCACCAGCCCGAGGAGCCGCAGGTATTTATCGAACTGCGTACTGACAAATGTTTACAGTTTATCAATAGGTTTACATAAATAGTAATATTTCCACATAGTACAGTGCAACGTGATGTCCGAAATCGCTGACAAAATTAGGTAATCACAGGAAATATATGCAAGGTAATATATCGCAAATGTATAGTTTGGAAATTGTAATCGTTGCTCGCTCGCTCCGCTTGCTCGTAAAAATCTAGTCCAACCTCACAACCGATCCGACACGTTCGCAAATTGGAAATATGTCGCCTCCTTATCGAATAACGAACGCAAGAGGGATTGGTTTTAGGTTAGGCTATAGTTTTCGAGCGAGCGCAGCGAGCGAGGGACGCGTAAAGGTGTGTCACAAACCAACGGTTTGGCACATAGGGACATTGAAATATTCGAACCAGCCCGAGGAGCCGAAAATCTTTATCGATCTTCGTACTGACGAAAGTTTACAGTTTGTCAATAGTTCTACATAAATAGTAATATCTTCACATAGTACAGTGCAACCTGTGGTCCGAAATCGCTGACAAAATTAGTCAATAACAGGAAATATATGCAAGGCAA